>NW_026647864.1:0-54935 GCF_950295315.1 Erinaceus europaeus
ATTGTATGTCTTAGCAACAGAAACTAAGCACTACCTAAATGCCTACAGAATGGGGAAGTAAGCCAGTATAACTACTAAATGGAACACTTGTTAACTAATAAAGATACTGACAAGAAAAATACTATGTTTAACTTTTTTAAAAGTTGTATTTTAAAAACTGGGATTGCTAGTAGGCTGGGAGGTAGTGCAGTGGGTTAGGTACACATAGCACAAAGTGTAAGGACCTGCTAAGATTCCAGTTCAAGCCCCCAGCTCCAAACCTGCAGGGGGATCACTTCACAAGTGGTGAAGCAGGTCTGCTTCTCCTCCTCTCTGTTTTCCCCTCCTTTCTCTATTTCTCTCTACCATACCCAGCAATAACAACAAAGGCAACAAAATGGAAAAAATGGCCTCCAGGAGTAGTGCATCCATTCCCTCATTAAAAAAGAAAACAAAACAAAACAAAACAAAACAAAACAAAACAAAACAAAACACCTGGGATTACTGGTTTACAAAAGGCAAGCTACAAAAAAAAAAAATTACAAATTAACCCAGGAGGAAATGCATGAAAACAATAAGTGCTCATCTCTAGAATATATGACTACAGAAAGATTTTTTTTCCTTTTCTGAACCATCTGACTAAGCTTTCTTTTTTTCTTTCTTTCTTTCTTTCTTTCTTTCTTTCTTTCTTTCTGCCAGAGCACTGCTCAGTTCCAGCTTATGGTGGTATGGGGGATTGAACCTGGGACTTTGGAGCCTCAAGCACGACAGTATCTTTGCATAACCATTATGCTATCTACCCCTGCCCCTGACTAATCTTTAAAGAGTGATAGTAAAGAGCTTTTAGTGTAAAAGCTAAATATTTAAATAAAGTAAAGCACATCAGTTGTGACACAGTTGAATATAATGGACCTTGATTTGATTCAAATCTTCCAGTTTTTAGAGTTAATAGATCAGTAAAGATCCTTTTAATGCTTTCTTTCTAGACAGAAACATTCTGCCTTAAAAGTAAGGATGAGTGGGGGAGTTGGGTGGTAGAGCAGTATAGGTTAAGTGCAGGTGGTGCAAAGCTCAAGGACCAGTGTAAGGAAACCCGGTTCCAGCCCCTGGCTCCCCACCTGCAGGGGAGTTGGTTCACAGGCGGTGAAGCAGGTCTGCAGGTGTCTATCTTTCTCTCCCCCTCTGTCTTCCCCTTTTCTCCATTTATCTCTGTCCTATCCAAAAACAATAAAATCAATAACAACAACAATAACTACAATAAAACAAGGGCAACAAGAGGGAATAAATAAATAAATATTTAAAGAAAAGTAAGGGTGATGTCACAAATATTCCGTTTCTATACCTTAATATTGTTTTTCACTTAGTAATAATCTTTGACACCTTTTCTTGACATTCCAATTAATGTCACTATAGTAAACACCACTACAGTGTTGTGTTGATGCTATTTTTCCATTTTACCATACCTCAAGGGTGGTTTAAGTAATTTCTACTTGTTTACTATTACAGTGTTAAAGTGAATATCTTTATATTCTGTGTGTCTATCCACCCATATTTGAATAACTATATACATATATGTACATATGTGTGTATATACACATACTAATAATGTAAGGTTAAATATGTAAGCTTTATAGTTCTGTGGTACAAAGGTACTTCATTATTTTAAAAGTTGGTGTGTAGTGGGCTGGGCTGTGGCATACCTAGTCAATTGCACACATTACTATACCCAAGGATCAGAGTTTGAACTCCTGCTTCCACCTGCTCGGGGGAAGCTTCATTAGCAGTGAAGTAGGTCTGCAGGTGTCTCTCTGTCTCCCTCCCTTGAATTTTTCTCTGTCCTATCAAATAAAGAATAAGAAAAAAGTTGGTGTGTAATGCCTGAAGAAAATATGATAAAACAATAATATTTGTTAAATCTGGATGGGAGATACATGCATTACTGCTATAATCATTTTTCCTTATAGTTTTCCATGTATTTTATATATTTCAATATTGTGAAAATTAAAACAATAACACAAAGGAGTGGAAAATGTGTATTCATTCTTGGGAAAATTGCAAAGCCTCACTAAATAGAAACTGCCCTGGGAGAGACCTGGGTTTGCTTAATAAGGCCCCATGATGCCCAGAGATATAAAGACACTTTCAAATGAGGGAGGGGGTTCATTAACGTGTACTGAGAGTCATTCTGGGTTGAACATTCTTCTA
Source organism: Erinaceus europaeus (assembly GCF_950295315.1). Lineage (NCBI taxonomy): Eukaryota > Metazoa > Chordata > Mammalia > Eulipotyphla > Erinaceidae > Erinaceus > Erinaceus europaeus. Next base: position 2,185 of record NW_026647864.1, read on the forward strand.
AATGCCTTAGGTGTATCACACAATTTAAATAAAAATGAGGTGGCAACAAACTAAATTTGATGACTTGCCTATGATAAATGCTTATTAGAATTACAAAATAAAGGAATCATAGTAGAAATGCTGGAGTTGTCAAAATCAAATGAAACCAATTATAAAAAGCACTCAGGAGGACCCACCCCCATTCTAACACACAGGCAATGCAAATGCATTACTTTGAGAGCTCCTTCACTGTGTGATGAAGTTAAGGCAAGAGATAAAAATAGGCTGAGACCATCAGCTGTATTATTGAAGCCTCACTTCAATCACTTCCCACTTCCATTTCTCCTTTATGGGGTGATCTAGTCCTGTTGGCTTGTTTCCTAAATATTTTAAAATTATATGTCCCTTTTTCCTGATCCTCAAGTCTAAAGTCTCCCTGCCCCCAGGGTTACTGCTGGGGCTCAGTGCTACTATTAAAAAGCCACCACTCCCGGCGGTCATTTTGTCCTCTTAATTTTTTTCTTTCTTTTTCTATTTCATTTAATAGGACAGAGTGATATTGATTCATCACTTGTGAAGCTTCCCCATCTGCAAGTGGGGAGCAGGGACTCAAACCCAGGTCCTTGAGTATGGTAAAGTGTACTTTCTACAGGTTGAGGTAAGGTATCTTCTGACCCCTATTGTTTTATTTTTATTTATTTTTTGCCTCTAGGGTTATTGCTGGGGCCCGGTGCCTGCACTATGAAGCCCACTGCTTCTGGATGCCATTTTCCCCATTTTGTTGCCCTTGTTGTTTTTATTATTATTGTCATTGCTGTTGTTATTGGATAGAACCGAGAGAAATCAAGAGAGGAGGGGAAGACAGAGAGGGGGAAAGACACCTGCAGACCTGCTTCACCACCCGTGAAGCAACCTCCCTGCAAGTGGGGAGCCAAAGGCTTGAACCAGGTTCCATAGGCCAATCCTTGTGCTTCGCCATGTGCGCTTAACCCACTGCGCTACCACCTGGGCCCCCTATTGTTTCTTTTTAACAGTTGCACAGTACTCCACTATATACATTTAGTTGTTTGCTTTCACCTACTGTTATAAACAAGGCTGTGAGTGTACTTTAAACCCCTTTTCCTATATTGTGAGCATATCCGTGGGATTAAGTCTCAAAATGGAATTGCTGGGCCAGGGGTATGTAAATTTATCTTTCGATGGACATTTGTTGTACTGTCTCCTGAGAGTTTCTACCAGTTCACTTTTTTTTTAAAAAAAAATTTTTTTATTATCTTTATTTGATAGAGTCAGCCAGAAGTCAAGTGGGAAGGGAGTAATAGGGAGACAGAGAGACCTGCAGCCCTGCTTCACCACTTGCAAAGCTTTCCCCCTTACAGGTGGGGACTAGAGGGGGCTCAAACCTGGGTCCTTGAGTATTGTAACAAGTGTGCTCAACCAGGTGCACACTGCCCAGCCCCCCCAGTTTACATTTCCACCAGCAACATAAATATTCCTTCATCTGAACCAACTCAAACTCTTCAGCCCCTGTCAATTTGATGGGTTTTGAAAGCAGCATCATATTTGAGTGACTGGATAAGCCAATGTCTAGGCACTCAGGAAAAGCACATGAAAGGATGTGCAGACTTTCTCTAAAGGGGTTCAAAGCATTCAATCCTAGAAGTAGGAATCCAAGTGATTATTAAGTAAAGCAGTTTGGGGTGAGTTGTTCTTGGCAGAGAGGGGCTGCTCCCTTTGGATCACTGGGGGTGTCCCCCACCAACTCTACAAGATGAATCTAAGCATACAAAAGGATATAACCAGGTTTGTCTTTTTTTCTTTTTTTTTTTACCCCCCCCTCCAGAGTTATTGCTGGGGCTCGGTGCCTATACTACAAATCCACTGCTCCTGTGGCCATTAAAAAAAAAATTTTTTTTTTGATAGAACAGAAAGAAATTGAGAGGGGAAGGCAGAGAGAAGGAAAGAAAGACACCTACAGACCTGATTTACCACTTGTGAAGTGACACCCCTGCAGGTGGGGAGCCAGGGGCTCAAACTGGGATCCTTGTGTAGGTCCTTGCACCTCAAATTATGTGCACTTAACCTGCTGCACCACCGCCTGAGCCCCCCCCCCCCCCCCAGGCTTGTCTTTCTTGTTCAAGCTGTCTCTCATGCTCAGACCAGACTCTGACACTCAGAAAACACTGTGGAATGAGTGAGTTCTCTTGGTAGCAAACAGGACAATAAGGGGCAGAGTGCGTATGGAGGTGGTAGGTGTGGGCCTCAGGATACATTGGTCATCGATGCTGCTGAGTGTAAATCGGGTGTTGGAGAATCGAGCGAAGCCATCCCGGTACAGCCAGGCCCGAAGTGGGATGTACTGTCCAGAAGTGGGAATGGAAAGAGAATAAGGCAGGGGGACAAAGACAAGCATTTCCCACTTCCAGCTGTGTGCCCGCTGTTTCCACAACCTGCTTCCTTCTTCCCCACATCACCTCTCAAGAATCTGCTCACACACCAGCCTTCTTGGATTCTCCCTCTCTCTTTCCCTTGCGGGGTAGGGAGTAGAGTAGGATGCAGAAGGCATCAAAATGAATGGGTCTCTTGTGGGTTCCACTGCCACCCCCAACATGGTGTTGCCATAATCCCTAGCAAGATAAGGACAAGCCTGTCTCAGATACCTCGATTTCCTTGTGCTGCTCAGCACACCATGAAGTTTAAATGTTTGTTGCGTGACAAGGTACAGGGAGTCTAGTAGCTGTGTAAATAAGTGAGTAATTCTGGGCTAGGCTGTCTGGCTTGGAGTCTCTGCTCTGCCATTCACCAACTGTGTGGCTTTGGCAAGTCACCCAAGTCCTCTGTAAGTGCTTTCTTTCTTTTTTTTTTAAATATTTATTTATTTCCTTTTTGTTGCCCTTGTTATTGTAGTTATTATTGTTGTTGATGTTGTCATTGTTGGACAGGACAGAGAGAAATAGAGGAGGGGAAGACAGAGAGGGGGAGAGAAAGATAGATACCTGCAGACCTGCTTCGCCACCTGTGAAGCAACTCCCCTACAGGTGGGGAACTGGGGGCTCGAACCGGGACCTTTACGCCGGTCCTTGCGCTTTGCGCCACATGTGCTTAATCCGCTGCGCTACCACCTGACTCCCTGTACATGCTTTCTTATCTGTAAAGTGAGAGTAGTAATAGAACCTACTTCCCTGTTGAATACCAGGGTCTGGCTCTTAGTAACTACTCAATAAATGCTAGCTGGGATTACTGCAGATGACTAAGTGAATAGGGGACAGATAGGCAGAGGGAAATATAGAATCTGGGGCCTCTAAATGGGAAAACTTGGATCTGGTTGGTTCCTCCACTTCACACTCAGATGCTCCCAGGCCCTCTCAGGCAGGTAAGGCCAGCCAGATTCATAGTCTCCCTGCTGCCCCACTTGCCACTGGAGGAGCTAAGTGGTAATTACTCACCGACATCACTAGCACGTAGACACGCAGGTCAAACTTGCGGCCTGTGAGGCAAGGAAAGAATTAACTCAAGTAAAACAAACTGAGTGCCAGGCAGGCTCGAGGGATATAGCAGTCAGCAACGGCAGACATGAACCTCAATGAAATCACATAAGAGGTACAAGAAGAGGAGCTGATGGTCAAGGTCAAGGAAAGGCTGCAGCTGTGGTGACCTGGAGGAAGAGAACCTGGCTGCCTAGCCCAGAGAGCGGCGTCCTCAGGCAGGAGGTAGTACATGAGCAGAGATCCCAAAGGGGCAAAGGACTTATTTAAGGACAGAGTGGTAGGATGTTTGGTTGTTAAGGCCAGCAGCGGCTAGGCTATGTGGCATTTGGGGGTTTTGTTCTACTAGTCGCTGGAAGATGGACATTCAATTCCTCTTATAGCTAGAGTGGAGAGGAGGTCAGTGTCTTCCTGAACCCAGGTCCTTGGACATGGTATACTCCAAGGGGAGCCAAGGTCCAGTGAGCCAGGTGTCTAGGAGGGAGAGGACAGGAGGACTGGAAACAAGGTGGGAAAGGTGGCCAGAAACACTATAGAGTGCATGGGAGCTCAGTGAAGAACTGTGTGCAGGAGAGAAGGAGTAGGCCATCCAGAACATCTCTTGGCTTCTGGTTGAGCAGCCAGGGTGGGGGCTGTGTCCCCTGATAGGGAGGCTGGTGAATGAGTCAGAAGGTGTAAGAGGTTGGAGTTTAGATATTAGGTTCAAGTTGCTGGGAGATGCTCAAAAGGGACCTCAAGGATGACAGAAGTCCTAGTGGGAGTTGTATAGTTATATGGAAAACTGGCAAATGTTATGCATGTACAAACTATTGTATTTACTGTGGATTGTAAAACATTAATTCCCCAATAAAGAAATTTTTTTTTTTAAAAAAAGGACATCAAGGTCTGGGGGCAAGGTCTCAAATGGGGACAGAAAGCTGAGAGTCACCAGCAACTTGGTGGTATTTAAAGTCTCAAGACTGATGGGGTGGGACCTGGGTTGAGCACACACATTGCCATGTGTTAAGGACCTGGGTTCAAACCCTAGGTCCCCACCTGTAGGGGAGAAGCTTCACAGGATGAAGCAGTGTTGCAAGTATTTCTATTTCTCTCTCCCTATTTCCTTCTATTTTTCTCTCTGTCCTATCAGATAAAAACGAAGGAAGGGAGGGAGGGAGGGAGATAGGGAGATAGGGAAGGAGGGAGGAAAAAAGGAAGAAAAAACTGGATAGGGGAAACTGTGGGGTGGGAAGCTAGGGTTGGGGGAAAGGAGAAGTGAGGTCTTGGGGAAGGACACTGCCTGAGTTGGTGAGAGGAGGCAAGAGGTATTAAAACCTTTTTTTTTTTTAATTGCCACTCTAGGTTATTACTGGGACTTGGAGTCTGCATGAGAAATCTATCACTCCTAATGGCCATCTCTTTCTTTTCTTTTCCTTTTTTCTTTTTTCCTCTTTCTTTCCTTCTTTCTTTTTTGAAATAGATAAGGAGTGAGGAGAGAGAGGGAAAGAAAAAGAGAGACACCTATAGCCCTGTTTCACAATTGGTGAAATTTAACCCACACAGGTTGTGACTAGGATTTGAACCCAGGTCCTTGAGTTTGGTAATGTGTCCACCCTACCAGATGCACCACCACCTGGTCCTGAATCAACACTTCTTAATATGTGGCCCCTCTTAGACTAGACCCTCCAAAGTTCTACCCCTTCTCACATAATTCCTGACATCTTCATATGTCACAGATACCCTATAGGAAAAAAGAGATGTAGAAACTACCAGATGGTTTCACTCATATGCAGAATCTAGAGATCTGATAAATATAAACTTGAAAAGCAAACAAACTGTCTCTAAGACTTATGATAACTTTAGTTGTTACCTTTGTGAGGAGGGCTTTTGGTAGTGGGTGTGGTGTGGAACTACAAACTGTAATCTCACAATCTTGTAACCTACTATAATCACAAATTAAAAAAATTAAAAGAAGAAGAGAGATGTAGAGATGGTCTGGGAAATCAGGGAAGGCCTCCTGGGGGTGGTTAAGTTTCACTTCAGGTTCTTGTAGTACCACTTCCTCCTCAGTCTCTCTAGTTCCAAACCTACCTGGGTGACTCCAAGATGTCATTTAGGTTTTGACTCACCTGTCACCACTCAGAGAGACCTTCCCTCCCTATTCTATCACCCCCTGTTTGTAATACTTCATAATATCCACCACTATGTAGAACTCTCTTATTTATTGTTGTCTGCTTTTCTGTGTCCCACAAAAGGCAACAAGGGAGGCAGAAATAGAACCTGCTGTCAGGCTTAGCACATGGTATACTGCTAGTCAAAGCTTGGTGTCTGACTGACTGACCATTCTATTGGGAGCAGAGACAGCCATCTCACCTCCAATCAGGTAGGGGTTTTCAATGTAACGCTGAGCTACATAGTTTTCCACAGGAATTTCTTCCTTCTGGTCATCAGAACATCTTGCATCCTAGTTGTAATACCAATTGTTAGCTTTATTACCCACTTCATGTGCACTAGACATTACATTAGGCAGTCTATGTGGGGCACATCCTCCAATACTCAAATCAGCCCTATTAGGGAAGCACACACTACCCTCACCCTCGTTTTACAGATAAGAAAGTGGAGCACAGAGGAGAGTGACTTGCCTGATGCCACACAGCTAGTCAATGGCAAAGCTGGGAAGTGGACCCACAAGGGCTGGGCTCAGAGTCTGGTCACTTAACTTCTCTGTCTGTGCTGCCCAATATTGCAATCAGTGGCCACAGATAGTCATTTACTTTTCACAGAGTGAAAGGAAATGAAATTGTGTGCCACAAAAAAATGGATGGACCTTGGAGACTTCATGCTAAGTGAAATAAATAAACCAGACATGAAAGTTAGAATAGTGTGTGATTCCACTTATAGGAGGATCCTCATGTAATGTCTTACTTACATAAGAGTAGTCAATTTCTTAGAGACAGGAAGTAGAACTGTGGTTGTAGAATTGTGGGCTGGGGGTAGGACGGTGGACAAAGAGAAGTTATGCTTAATGGGAACAATTCTGGCTGGGTAAGGCACATGCCTTGTCACATGTGCTGCTCAAGTGGATGCCCTGGCATCACATGGGAGGTGCTGTGGCACCAGAGGAAACTGGTGGAGTGGTGCCTCTACCTCTACCTAAATGGAAAAATGGCCTGGAGCCATGGAATAGCATATGTACTAGGTCCTGGATCCAAACAATAAAATAGTAATAGTCCTGGAAGTGGATGTTAGAGTTTATCACAACACTCTGAATGCGATTATGGCACTGAACTATGTAATGAAAATGCTGAAATGTGAGATTATATATACTTTGCTGTCACCACCACCACCACAAGGAAAAAAAGAATGGAAATTTAAATATCCAGTCCTTCAGTTTCCCAAGTCACTTTTCTTTTTAATAGTTTATTTAGTTTGGATGCAAACAGAAAGAAATTGAGAGGGAAGGAGGAGATAGAGATGGAGAGAGAGAAAGAGATACGTATAGCACTGCTTCACCATTTGTTGAACTTCTCCACTACAGGTCCTTTTGTGCACCGTAACGTGTGCACTCTACCAGATGTGTCATTGCCTGTCCCTTTCCCTAGCCACTTTTCAAGGGCTGGTCATCAACCTATGGCAAGTGATCACCATACTGGAGAGCACAAGTAGATACCATTTCCTTCACTGTGGAAAGTTCCTTTGGCCAGTGCTGCTGAAAGCACACACAGGTTCTAAGGACTGTCTTCTCCCTCTTCTGCTTTCCCACTGCTTCCAGGCCAGCCCAGGGAGATAGCAATGCACTCTCACACATGTTTCCCATGCATTGTCCATTCTCGCCAACCTTGTGAAGAAGCCAAAGACCAAAGGCAGGTGACTTGGCAAAGTCATAGAACACACCTATAGGAATGAGTTCTGGAACTAAAGGCTTCTGGCCCAAGGGCAAAATCACCCACCTAGACTCCTACACCTCCCAAATTGCTTTAAAACAGTCAGGCTATTCCTCCCTGGGACCCAGGACGAGCCCCATCTATACTCACATGACCACCAGAAGGATTGACAGTGCTCCGGGCAGGCTGGGCCTCCAAGCTGGCAAGCTTCTTTCCAGCAGTGCCCTGACAGTTTCATAGAAGAATCAGGACACTTGGAGGAGGGGGAATTTCATTTATTGGGCACCTGCTGTGAGTTTGCTGGTGCCAGAGCTGCTAGCTGTGTAGGAGTCTGGTCACCCCACTCCTCTCACTCATCCTGTGTCGTTCTCATCTTTAAGGCTCAAAGGGGTTCAGCAGTTTTCTTAGGACCACACGACCAAGGAGTAGCAGCTGCAGGACTAAAACTAGGGCTTCTACTGCACCACTTCTGGGGCCAAGGAGGGGGTCATGGGAGGAAGGGAACTGCCTCTCACTCAGTCTAGGACCTAGAGGAAGAGTTTAGGACATGGGGTCAAACCCTCCCCACCAAGTAAGCAAAAGGCCAGATAAAGAATGCAGTGCTCTCAGGTTTTAGACGTATTAACTTATTGCAACCTCAGCTGATACTATTACTGTCTCCCATTCACTTGGGCACAGAGAAGTCAGGCAACTTGCCTGTGGTCACAACTTTATGAAGTGACATGGTCAAGATTTGAACTGTCATTATTTTATTTATTTATTTATTTAATTTATTTATTTTCCCTTTTGTTGCCCTTGTTGTTTTTAAACTGTCATTCTTATGGGAGGAGTTTTTTTTTTTTTAAATCTATTAAACACACACACATACTCAGAGCATCTCACAGGCACAGGCAATGCCAGAGATCAAAATCAGGACTTCTAAGTCCCTTACTCCAATAACTGTGTGCCACCTATCAGGCCCCTGGGCATAGCTTCTTTGCCAGCAGGATCCTTGCCTTAACAAAAACAAAGAGGTGTTCTGGGGGGCAAAGGATGAGAGGCAGGCTCACCTTCTTCCAGTCCATGATGTCCTTCAGCTTCCGGAAGAGGAATATGCCCTTTCCCTGTGAACGGGCTACCTGGGGCAGGGCAGGGGTGAGATGGGGTGGGGGAGTACAGAAAGTTTCTGGTCTCCATGTGGTTCCTTTTAAAAATTATTTTTATTATCTTTATTTATTTACTTATTGGATAGAGACGGCCAGAAATTGAGAGAAAAGGAGGAAATAGAGTGGAAGAGAGACAGGGAGATACCTGCAACACTGCTTCACCCCTTGCGAAGCTTTCCCCCTACAGGTGGGGACTAGGAGCTCGAACCTGTGTCCTGGCACACTGTAACATGTGTGCTCAGCCAGGTATGCCACCACCCAGCCCCTTCCATGTGGTTTCTTATGGGCCCCTGTGCTGAGACCCCTCCCAATATTTTCCTATCTCCCCAGGAACCCCACCCTTACCCCTACTGCTATCCCCAGAGAAAAGCCTAAACCAGGTTTTCAATAGAGAAGGTGCTAAGCTTGTAGGGAGGGAGAGAAGAAAGTGAGACACTGACTTAGCTCACAAAGGCATACAATTGCATGAATAATACAAAAGAGCAGACAATTAAAATCCCATTTCTAACAGTCCTGGGAACATATCATCCCATTCTTTTTTTGGAAATCAATTTGCCTTCCTAATTAGGCTTTGCTTCAGCTAATACTGAAATCACCCTGCCTTTACTGGATCCCAGCATGGATAATTTATAGCTGTAGAGTCTGAAGGCCAGGATGGTCTTTAATAACATGTATTGCAGTCTTTCTGAAGGCATTACTACTCACTCCTGTGAAATCCCTGTACAATGATCACCTACCTGGCCTGGCACATTCACTGTGCCCAACAGTTCACTACCCTCCCCCAAGTTCCCACACAGCCCATTTTGTTGCATGGTATTTGTTGCAGCAGTCATCCAAAGGGTGCATATTAGGTGATACTTGTGTGGTGAGCTTTACGTTATTTCAGTAACTCAGACCTCACGGAGTTTTCTAAGCCTAACCTGTGTTGAGCTAACTTTTGCAATCTGGCTATAGCCTTGAGGTGTAATGCTACCACTACACAGCTGTCTTTTTTCCAGAAAAAAAGGGCAACCAATAAGTGCAAACTCTTATTTCTCTCTAATCTCCTTTGAGCATTCCCCAGTATGACAAATTAAGACTCTAAAATTCAGGCATGGAGAGAACTGTCAGGAATGGCTGTCCACATTGTTTACTGAATGAAAAGCTTTAGACATGGAGTGGTGGGAGCTGATACCCAGGCCTGCTCTACCTGCCATGCTATACATCTGACTTCAAGGTTTTCTGAACCCAGAACTCAAAGTCCAGAAGAATGTGGCGCATTGGTGGTGATGCACGGGTAGGCATAGCTACACAGTTATTTTTGGAAACTACTCAGTATGCATCAAGATCTTTCTAACAGTTCATAACTATGTAAGTCAATTTCACTTCACCATGGACTACTAAGTGTAAACAAGTAAAAGACACTCAATTTTATGCAAGTGAAGATCCTACCATGATATCACTATACACTCTGAGAACTTAAACACAGATAATAGCAAGTGCTGGGGAGGGTGTGGAAAGATGAGACCGCTCCCACATTGTTGGTAGCAAAGTCTACTGACACACCCAGTAAACCCTTCCTGGAGTTGGTGTTCCATTATGAAAGGAAATCCCTGGGGTTTGTAAATTTGAATAAGAAAAAGTGCTCATCTTTGTTTTCACTATCCTCTAATCAAAGTTTCACATTTCCTCTATTATACAGATAACAAATCATTGGTGTATTGGTCATGTCTGTAACTTCATTCTCAAAAAAAAAAACACCACATTTTTCTATCACATTACAATTTTTGTAGGTATTTCTAAATATTGTTTATATGTTCATTATGACTTTGAAATTATAGTAACTCTTGGCCCTGTTGTTAAATTCTCCTGAATTGTCCATGAAAGCACCCATAATATATAGCAGAGAATTTTGTAATAGTTTGTGTGTCAGCCATAAAAAATGTACTCAAAGGTCTCTAACTATGAGACAATCAGTAACAGGGAGTGCCCACTGCCCTGTGCTGAAATACAGGCCTGCAGGGGCTGCCAGCCAATGGCTGAGGACAGCAGAGACACAAAGGCCAGAGCATTCTTGAGACACAGAGACTCCTCTGACAGTCACTTGGACTAGAGGCCTCCTCCCTTAGCTTTGTAGAATGCCCCTTTGGCTGTAGGGCAGCTGAGGAGCTTCCGCCTAGCTTCCTCCTCTCTTTTTTATTGGACTGTGGCTGTTGTCCTGACAGCGTGCCCTGCCTCACTGGTTCCCTCCCTATTCTCTCACAGACGAAACTCTGCCATGTTGAATCTTGTCTTGGCATCCGTTTCTCAGAAGACCCAGACTAACAGTTTGATAACTGTTTTTTCAATATAGTTGCTTTCTTTTATAATTAACTGTACTTTATTTTAAGCTTTTAAAAACATTGTTTGGAGGTCGGACGGTAGCGCAGCAGGTTAAGCGCACATGGTATGAAGCACAAGGACAGGTGTAAGGATCCTGGTTCGGGCCCTGGCTCCCCACCTGCAAGGAAGTTGCTTCACAAGCAGTGAATCAGGTCTGCAGGTGTCTCTCTTTTCCCCTCTCATCTTGCCCATTTTCTCTCCATTTCTCTCTATCCTATCCAACAATGACGATATCAACGACAGCAGCAATAATAACTATAACAACAACAAAATAGCAAGGGCAACAAAAGGGAAAATAAATAATAAAAAATAATATAAAATAAAACACTGTTCTATGAGAAGGCCCACATATTTTACCAGATTACAGAGGCTAAAGGCAGGAAAACCAGTTCAGAACCTATGTCTTCTTATTTTAGCTTCTGTTAGTTGGGTTGTTCATTTGTTGCCCAAAGTATCCCAATTTTTTAGAAGACTCCAGTGAAAACGTTTGAGATGCTCTGGTTGGAGTAAACTCATATTCAACAGGGCATTAAAATATGGTTCTCCCTGTCTTATAGTTTGAACAGTGCCCCCACAAAACTGAGGACTGCTCTCAGTTCTGAGAACAGAAAGACAGTCTGAGGCCCTGACAACATGTCACCTGCCTCCAGGTCACAAGAGTCTGGGGAGCAAGTACGGTCCCCATAACCTGGATATACCCACCTTCCCACTCAGACAGTTGTGCCAGTGGGAAAAGAGAATTCTTAGATGGAAATAAAGCTTGCATCGATGCAATTCTTAACACTAGACTGAACATTTAAATGTTAATCCCTCCTGTCTGTCCTTATATTTCCAGAGAGTGACATCAAAGCTTTTTTTTTTTAATATTTATTTTATTTATTTATTCCCTTTTGTTGCCCTTGTTGTTTTATTGTTGTAGTTATTATTGTTGTTGTCGTTGTTAGATAGGACAGAGAGAAATGGAGAGAGGAGGGGAAGACAGAGAGGAGGAGAGAAAGATAGACACCTGCAGACCTGCTTCACCACTTGTGAAGCGACTGCCCTGCAGGTGGGGAGCCGGGGTTCAAACCGGGATCCTTATGCCGGTCCTTGTGCTTTGCACCACCTGTGCTTAACCCGCTGCGCTGCAGCCCAACTCCCAACATCATCAAAGCTTTATGATAGGCCCAGGGCTCAGGTCATGTTGGAAGAGGGGGTCTCTACATAGTATGAAGAGTGCAACAAAGCTCCCTGTTCCCTTCTGAGTCCAAACTGACCCCTTCTTTCTGGAGACCTGCACATAGGAGGTCAGAGGAACAAGTTGGCCCATAGCTGCCTAAAGCGGTCCAGCCACTATAGCTGTGTGAAAATACTTGTTTGGGGCAGGGGGCTGGTGGACAAGGACCAAGTGAGTCATGAAGATAAGCCTAATGGGAACGCAAGATGGATTGGGGGAAACCTTCCCCCATTTTCAACTTTAAGGTAACATCTTATTTATTTTTTAACATTTCCCACCCCCAAAGGAATCAAACAACAGGGTCCCAAAATGAATCCTCTAACTTGACGGTCCTCAGAGTGTGATGCTCAGACCAGCATCTGCCTCCTCCTAACCTGCTGTGATGGCTATCTTTAGGTCCAGCTTGACTGGGCATTGGTGTTCATGCTGTTTAGCCAAACACTTGTCTAGACACTGCTGTGAAGACAGTCTGCAGATATGATTCATGTCTAGCACCAGCAGCCCTTAAGTAAAGGATAGCGCTCTCATAGTGTGGGTGGGTTCCACCCAACCAACTGAGAGCTTAAAAGCAAAAATTGAGGGTTCTGGAAAGAGAAACAATTCTGCCTTAAGACTGTAGGACAGAAATTATGCCTGAGTTCTCAGTCTGCTGGACTACTGCAGATTTTAGACCTGTCAATCTCCATAGTATCACACAAGCCAATTCCTTACACACACGACTCTTCTTCTCTGGAGAGTTCTGACTGCTACCACACATCACTCCTGCTGAATCATATACTCTGGAGGGTGGGAGGCTTACGTTCCCCAGAAAATGATGATGCACTCTCAATTTTGAGAACTACTCCTTTACAGCCTTGCTTCTCAAAGTGAACTGTGGAGCGGCAGCAATGCCCCATCACATGGTTAAAAATGCAGACTCTTACCACCCTCAACCCCCAGACCTGCCAAACCAAGATCTGTGTTCTATGAGATTCCAAATGATCTGTGGGCCCATTCGAGTTTGAGAAGTGCTGACCTGATGTTTCACAGGGGCAAGGGGGAGAGAAGATGCTACCTGAACTCCAGGAAATAACAAAAATGGTCAGTTATTGGAAACCTTATGTGCTAAGACCTTTCTATAATTTGTATATAATTTATATAACATCATGGATTTCTCTCCTAAACCTATGTAGTGAACTCACTTAGTTCCATTTTACAGATGACATAACAGACTGAGAGAAGTTGAGAAACTTGCACAGGGTTATAGGGCTCACAAATCAGAAAACAGAACACAGGCTAATCTAACTAGAAGTACTCACTTTCCATACCCTGCACTCCAAACCCCACAGTACCTCAGCTCAGAAAGAACACACACACACACACACACACACACACACACACACACACACACACACACACACACACACACACATTCCTCCTCTTAATTACAGCTGCCATTGTGTCTGCTGCTAACAAAGGCTGTGGGCCGGGAAAGTAATCAACTTAATATGTGATTGCCTGTTCCCAATTAACACAAATTACCATTTGTCGAGAGGATAATACTGGGAGCTGGAATGTGCGAGCTGGAATGTGCCCGGTGGGTTGCTGTATTCATCTGCCAAACCCTGAAGCTCCAGTTTCAGCACCCTCCCCACTGCACCTTCCCAGGAAGGGGGAAGCCCTATAGCAGGCCTTCCCAGGGAGAGGACCAGGGGGTCCAGTAAACCCTGGCTCAGTGTCCACTGGGAGCATCTGCATTAGATCTTCCTCCATGAAGCTACTGGCTACTTGTCCAGTGGTCAGCCACAGCCACAGCTTCTCCACAAGGAAGTTTTACAGCATCTCAACTCTCTTCCTGGGATCCAACATATATGCCCCTTCCAGGAAAATCTCAAGGGTCTTTGATGATGCCATTCAAGGTTATGGTGACTGTGTGGTGAGAGGCCAGTCCTGGCATGAGGAGGGTTGAGGGACAGGCAGGTGCTCAAGTTTCCAGATCCTCAAAAAGCTGCCTCCAGATATAACACCTTACTACATGTAGTTCCTTCCACTGAAATGCTCTTCCCTGCTAACCTTGTCAAAGTAAGGACTACAAAAGCTGAATAAAGGCAAGAGACTGGCATATTTTAATGATGACTCTTTCATCACTATCAGGCCACCCCCATCACCTGGGGCCCTAGTCAGGAAGTCCTAGGATTCCCACACAGACATGATAGGCCTAGACCCCTAACAGATCCCTCTCTCCATTGTCATTGGTCACCTCCATCAGGAACAACATAATGGACGCCTTTGTGGGCCCATATAGGATTTGTCCTCAATGTGAATCAATAATTGTAGGGAATGTTCCATTCTCTGAAGGGAAGTTAGACTACATACTATACCTACTACCCAAGGAAGATGGGTCTTGAAATTAGTGCAGCCTGGAGTGTTCCTAGCTGTGGCAACAGAATGTGAGCTCAGACTCACAAGGATGCAGAAGTTACATATGCCCCTGTGCTGAATATGGGCCCCAGATCAAATCAATGGGGTTTACAGTTAACAATTTTATATACTTTCCCCATATTTAGGAGCTACTTTCTTCCCTGATCCAGCTTTCTAGTCATTTTTCCAACTATGACACCATCTCCCCAGACAATAATCTGGGTCCATCTGCATATTAGATGTCAGATTCAGCAAAAACTAGTAAAGTTATGGGCCCCTTGGAATACACCTAAAATAGACCTGCTGGCTTTTTCCAAAACGGAGACCCCAAATCTTCATCTGCAATATTTTTGCCTTTAGGTTCATGATTAGTCAACAATTTGTTCTGCTTTATATCTTAAATATCTTTATATCATTTTCAGCCACCAGGTTCCAGATGCTACCATGATGCCAACCTGACTTCCCTGGGCAGATAACCCTACCATATGTCCTGGAGCCCTGCCTCCCCAGATCCTTGCCCCACTAGGGAAAGACAAGAGACAGGCTGGAAGTATGGACTGACCTGCCAATGCCCATGTTCAGAGGAGAAGTAATTACAGAAGCCAGACCTTCCACCTTCTGCACCCCATAATGATCCTGGGTCCATACTCCCAGAGGGATAAAGAATAGAAAAGCTATCAGGGGAGAGGATTGGGTATAGAGTTATGGTGGTGGGAACAGTGTGGAAATGTACTCCTCTTAACCTCCCATTTTGTCAATATTTCCATTTTATAAATAGAAATTAAAAAAAGAATATTTAAAAAAATCCTGAGAACTGTACAATGCATGGAGGGTTGGGTGGTGGCTTACTTGGTTGAACACATGTTCCCATGCACAAGGATCCAGGCTCAAGCCCCTGGCCCCATGCACAGGAGGACAGATTTGCAAATGATGAAGCAGTGCTGCAGGTGTCTGTCTCTTTTCCTCTCTATCTCCCCCTTCCCTCTCGATCTCTGACCGTCTCTGTCCAATACATAAAGATAATAAAAAACTTAGTATATATATATATATATATTTAAATTGGGGGAAGCTTCACAAGTGGTGAAGTAGGGCTGCAGGTATCTCTCTGTCTCTCTCCTTTTCTATCATCCTCACCCCTCTCAATTTCTCTGTTTCTATCCAATAAGAAGTAAATAAGGGGCCAGGCAGTAGCACAGCAGGCTAAGTGCAGATGGTGCAAAGTGCAAGGACTGTCATAAAGATCCCAGTTCGAGCCCCTGGCTTCCCACCTGCAGGAGGGTCGCTTCACAAGTTGTGAAGCAGGTCTGCAGGAGTCTATCTTTCTCTCCTGCTGTCTTCCTCTCCTCTCTTGATTTCTCTCTGTCCTATACAACAGCAATGACAGCAATAATAATAATAATAACAACAACAACGATAAACAAAAAGGGAGAAAAATGACCTCCAGGAGCAGTAGATTTGTAGTGCAGGGACTGAACCCCAGTGATAACCCTGGAGGCAAAAAGAAAAAGAAAGAAAGAAATTTTTAAAATAAACAATGAATGCAAAGCACTTCTTATACCCAGACTGCTTTCATGGCAGAAAGAGGCAGGGCCCTGAGCCTAGTGAGGCCCCAGATTTCCTGCCCTGGTATCCCTGAGGTCACTTGTTCACTTACTGAGCACCTGTTCTAGAGAGGTGACTTCTAGATGAAGTCCACCCTTCAGAAGAGGCAGATGGTAGGTCTAAGGTTGAGCTCTCAGGCAGAGTCCTGTCCTAACCTGTGAAGGGGCCCTGCTTTGGTGCCTGGGACACCCTCCTCTGTCCCCATAGTCCCCTCCACTGGGTACTCACAGGCTTCATAATCCAGGTGATTCCTGGGTTTTTGCGAAACTCCTCCACAAACAAGTGGTACTCGCTGGGCAGTTCAAAGGTTTTGGGGAAGAAGTCACATTTTGCTGCCTCTAGCTTTCCTGCTTCCCGCTCCAGCTGTTTCCGGAATCGTTTCAGGTTCTTCACCATGTAGTTCTTGCGGGTCAGCTGAACAGCAGAATGGAAGGGTCAGTGCTAGTGTCTGTGTCTGCTGTCCTGCCCCACTTCCTAACCTCAGCTATCCCACCAACTACCCCTCACAGCCCCTATTCTCTGGCCCACAAAATAACGATGACATTAAGTAACTTTGTGGACCAGGATGACAGGTTAAGCATAAAGACAGGACTTGCATGCCTGAGGCCCCAGACAGAGGTCACAGGCTCAATCCATGGCACTGCCTTATGCCAGAGCAGAGCAGTGTTCTGGCTCTCCTGCTTTCTCTACCTACTGTCTCATGAAAGATAAATCCTTATTAAAAAATCTTTCTTTTTCATTAAAAAATTTTTTTAATATTTATTTTCCCTTTTGTTGCCCTTGTTGTTTTTCATTGTTATAGTTACTATTGCTACAGTTATTGATGTTGTTGTTGTTGGGTAGGACAGACAGAAATTGAGAGAAGAGGGGAAGACAGAGAGGGGGAAAGAAAAATAGACACCTGCAGACCTGCTTCACTGCCTGTGAAGCGACTCCCCTGCAGGTGGGGAGCCAGGGGCTCGAACCCAGATCCCTATGCTGGTCTTTGCGCTTTGTGCCACATGTGCTTAACCTGCTGCGCTACCGCCCAACTCCCTCTTTTTTTAAAAAATATTTTATTTATATATTGCATAGAGAGAAATTGAGAAGGAGAGAGACAGAGAGACACCTGCAGCCCTGCTTCACCACTCATGAAGCTTTCCCTTTGCAGGGGGGGACCTGAGGCCTGAACCTGGATCCTTACACACTATAATGTGTGCACTTAGCCAGGTGCGTCACCACCCGGCCTCCCTCTTTTCTTCTTAAAGACTAACTCTGACTGAGATCTGCTGTTCTAGTTTTTCCACTTTACTGGTGAGGCAACTGAGTGAGGCTCAAACGGTTGCTTAGTGTTATCCAGCTAACAGTCAGCACAATCTGGGCCTGTCTGACTCTGAAGTTCATGTTTCTAAGTTGACTAACCTTTCAAAATCTCCCATCACTGAAGTAGGCAAAATAGCTGACCTGCAAGGGTGCCTGCTATGTATGTCACGCTCACAACCCCTCCTCATTGGGGAAAACATCTGTGCTGTGGTGTCTTTCCCTTTCCCCTACTGTCTGTCTGTCTGTCTGTCTCTCTCTCTCTCTCTCTTTTTTAAAAAAAATTATTCAGTGTTAAGAAAAAGAGAACCAGAGCATCACTCTGGCACATGCAATGCAATGCTAATGATTAGACTCAGGAGCTTGCACTTAATAGCCCAAGTTTTTATTTATTATTATTATTTGCCTCTAGGGTTATTGCTGAAGCTCGGTGCCTGCACCATGAACCCACTGCTCCTGGAGACCATTTTTTCCCCTTTTGTTACACTTGTTGTTTTATCACTGTTGTGGTTATTATAATTGTTGTTGTTGGATAGGACAAAGAGAAATCAAGAGAGGAGGGGAGACAGAGAGGGGGAGAGAAAGATAGATACATGCAGACCTGTTTCACTGCCTGTGAAACAACTCCCCTGTAGGTAGGGAGCCGGGGGCTTGAACCAGGGTCCTTATGCCGGTCCTTGCGCTTCATGCCACATACACTTAACCTGCTGCGCTACCGCCCAACTCCCTAGAGCCCAAGTTTTATCCACTGTACTACCTCCCAAGATCACACACACACACACACACACACACACACACACACACACCACTCTCTCTCTCTCTCTAAAAAAAGTTGGAGTACAAAAATTTTTTCAATGTATTATTCTTTAAAAAAAAAAAAAAGTCAGCCTGGAGTAGTGAAGCCCCACAACAAAATAAATAGTGGCACAGTGGCTAAAGCATTGGGCTTGGAAACATAAGGTCCCAAGTTTATCCCTAGCATAGCATAGCATGTGCCAGAGTGATGCACTAGTTCTCTCTCTCTCCTATTCTCTCTTTCTCTCTCTCTCTCTCTGTCCAATAAATAAATAAAACCTTTAAATAAGTAAAATGTGTTTTTTTAAATCTCACCACCAGGCCTTCCCTCCATCCTATCTTTGTGATCTGGTTCCTCCCGAGCTTCCCTCCCATCTCTTGGCTCCAAATCGCTTTCTACCCTAAATTCACCATAATCTCCCAAGATCCTGCTCCTGCACTTGTACACCTTAGTTAGCCTGCTTCTCACATATCTAGTGGCTAAATGCCAATCAACTCATGGCCTTAACCTTCCTCCCAAGATTTTCCCTTTGGTCTTGGATCTTTAATCCTTTACACTGTTTACTAATTAATCATATATCTGGGGCACACAGCCCCCAATTAGCATGTATGTCAAACTCCCTGAAACTTTTCCATTCTATCCCCTGTGCTTCCCAAACCAGCTTGACATGACACATTGGCTGACTATTCCTGGCCCATCCAGCTTACCTCGTAGTGGTTTCGGAAGTGGCTGATCCGCACATGTTCGTCCATGTAGGTATGGTCAAAGTTCTCCCGGACCCAGCTGACATCACACCAGTAGAAATCCCATTCCCCTTCACTGGGGGTGGGCAAAGGTCATGAACTGAGGGCCTCAGTGCTTCTGGGCACCTGGGCCCCAGGGATATGCAGCAGAGTAGTAAGCATCAGTGTGACCATCAGGCGTCTTGAGGTGGCTGTGAGCCACCACTGCCCACAAAGTGCTTTGTGGGGCCAGAGTGAAAACTGGAGAAATGTTCCCTCAGAAACCCAGGCTGTGACTTCCTTGGAACAATCAATAAATCTGGCCTCACTGAGCACAAACACTTCCTCACACCTGTTAGCTGAATTTAGGAATGGCCACCACTTTAGATGGTGGCGAGATCCTTGGAGAAATCACAGTCCTCCCCACTCCCCATGGCTCATGACAGCCAGCTAGCCTCAGCTAGTCAGGTCACCTGCCTGGGCCCTGGAAGCACCTGAGTCTCACTACCCCCCAGCTCACCTTACCCAACAGTAGAAATTTGTATTACTTGCAAACCACTCCCAGTTTAAAAAGTCTGTCTCTCACCAAATCCTCAGAGCAGGTCCACAGGTGACAATGGGCATCTGTGGATCTCTAAGAGGCTTGTCTGCCAAGGACATAGTCATCCCAGGAGACAGTCCTGTCTGACTTCAAATTCTGATTCTGTTCTTTACACTATGCCAGGGAAAAAGGAAACCAGACTAATCTACCACATCCAGATACTGGAACTGGGGGTACAGTGGGGAAGTACACAAAAAAGATGTAACAAGAGATACAGTAACATCACTATGATTGCTTCCAAATTTCAAGTAAGAACTTATGGATGTAACTTATGGCCCCTGCATATACTTTCTTGATCTTGTTTCCTTCTCTGCTATTTCAAAGGAAGCTATTAGCCTGAACTTGGCATACATTATTTCCACAAGTGTCTTCACACCTTTAGTGTGTGTATGTCCCACATGTAGAATATTTTTAAACTTCTTAAACTTTCTAGTACCTAATCCTTACTGTTTGCCAGGTTCCAGGCACTGCTCTAAGTAATTTATAAACAGTACCTCATCGGGATAGGGAGATAGCATAATGGTTATGCAAAGGCTTTTTATGTGCGAGACTCTGAAGTCCAATGTTTACTCCCTATCACCACCATAAGCCAGAACTAAGTGCTCAATTCTCATAGCAATTCCAAGTGTTAGGTTATGTTATTATTCCTAGTTGACAGAGAAGGAAACTGAAACACAGAAGTACAGAACTTGCTCAGGGTGATATAGTTAGTAGTGGCATAAGATTTGAACTCAGGCCACTGGGCTCCAGAGCCAATGTTCTTTGGCTGAGATCTCTACCGTCCTCCTTTCACAACTTGCCTTTTCACCAATCTTTTGTTTTGGGCAAGTAAATAAATCAGGGGTGAGGAACATCCAGCCCACAGGCCATCTATGACCCTCTAAGTCATTTGCCAAGGCAACCACAGATGGTTCTCAAAATTCAATACATCTCGGAGCTATTTTCATAGCAACATAAAGTGCTAATTTTAGAGCTGGTAATTCTGTATGTCTCACAAATTATGTTATAAACATCCAAATGGCCCTTGGCAAAAGTGGTTCCCCACCCCTGAAATAAATAATACATTTGCATGGATGAATGAATAAATGATGTATTGTTTATCCATCCATCCAACACATATGTACTGAGGTTGCTTTTTTTAAAAATATTTATTTTATTTATTTATTCCCTTTTGTTGCCCTTGTTGTTTTATTGTTGTAGTTATTATTGTTGTTGTTGTTGTTGGATAGGACAGAGAGAAATGGAGAGAGGAGGGGAAGACAGAGGGGGGAGAGAAAGATAGACACCTGCAGACCTGCTTCACCGCCTGTGAAGCGACTCCCCTGCAGGTGGGGAGCCGGGGTTCGAACCGGGATCCTTATGCCAGTCCTTGCGCTTTGCGCCACCTGCGCTTAACCCGCTGAGCTACAGCCCAACTCCCTTGAGGTTGCTTTTTGTCACAGAAGATGCTTGGTTCCTTTTTGGGTACAAGGATACAGGAAAAAGCAAAACACACCCTTGAGGACTTAACCTAACTTAACCCTTAAGAGGTCTGGTATTTGACTATAGGGAAGATTAACAATAAACAAGGAAACAAACAAGTAACTCTACAATAAGGAGTAAGAAATGTTCAGTGAGTAATCCAGAAGGCCATCAGGCAGGGTAGCTTGAGGGACCTGTGTTGGTGGAAGCCACCCTGTGGAAGTGATATTTCAACTGAGATCTGAAGGGTATGGAGAGCAACTAGCTCAGGAAAGCAAATGGCAGGAACTGAGGTATTACAGTAGGAAAGGCATATTCAAGGACATAAAGAAGAGCTGTAGTGGAGGGACAGAGGTCAGAGAAAACCTGAAGAGTGGGTGGGCTAGAAGCCAATCAAGCAAAATCTTGGAAACCACAGTGTGAATTCTGGATTCTTTTCCAGCTCTGAAAGTCCATTCATTGCGTACACTAACTTCATGATTACTGTAGTCAAGTTGCTTGTAAATCACTCAAAAAGACACTTCATTGCTCAACAAGGTCAGCCAGGGTCTATTTTCCTTCTACTTTCCCACCCTCTCCTCTTTAGTATGTTGACTTCATGATCACCACCTCAGGATTACAATATGGTTGCAGCAGTTCCAGGAGTCATACAAGCTTCCTTAGTGGGAAATAAGGAAGAAACAGCTTGGTCACATCTATTCCAATCTCTGATCTGAAAGGCTGGCAGTCTGAATTAAAATCTCATTCTGTTTGGAAATAAATGCCAGAACTTCAGGTTTGGTCCCAAGGATGAGGCCTGATCTTCACAGAGCTGTGTCTAGTGTAAAGTCCCTGGCCTCTGTCTCTCCCTGATCTGAGGCTCCTCCAAGAATTTCACATTGGCTACAAACACTGCTTCATGAACTACCAACCACCAGCATCAAGTAAACACTGTCTTCTACCTGACCATGGAGCGAATCTGAGAAGGGGCAAGAGGTACCTTAGGGTGACACAGGAGATCAGAACAGCATCCTTTCCCATATACTACACCTACCTGCCAGTCACCTCACTCTTATCCCCCAACTTCCTGCATAGTCCTTACACCAGTTCCTCTGGATCCAGGTAGGAAACCTGATTCTTATATTAACATGATAGCTGAGAGACTCAAGAAAGAAGAGCCATGTAACTGCCATCACCACCACCAGCAATACAGTTACCATCCTTCCAATATTCCCCAAAGTCCCTGAGAGAGGATTCTGTTGTCTTGCTTATCCCGTGCCACAGCTTGTCACAGACAGCCAACTCCCACTTTTTTGTCTGTGTGTGGGGAGGGGACTGGCTAAAATAAGGTCTATCTCCTCTACTAGACTTCAGCACCCAGCAGAAGGGATCATGAACTCATGCATCTGCTATTTGTTTCTTCACTCACTAAGAGGTTAGTTACCACCTGAGACTCTGCAGACTAACAGACAAGGTGCAAATCCTAGTCTAACCTCACAAACATAGCACTCAGACATGAAATGTTTTTTATTCTTCTGTGTCCAGTCTTCACCTCTGTAGAATGGGGATGATGGCAGCACTGACCAGAAAGGTTTACTGATATGATTCAAAGAGGTCATTCATACAAAGTGCTGAACTATGCCCAGCAGATTTAGCTGTTATTATGCAGCAGGTATTTATTGAACACTTTGGCAACTTAATTGGCTGCCTCACCTCACCCCTCATACTCATTTTCTCCTTTTTCTACAGTAAAAGCTTCCCTAATGATTACTGGGAAAGTGAAGCTTAAACTTGCCAGAATAAAGACCATTTTCCAGACACCCTTGAAGACTGAGTATGGCCACATGGCTAAATCCTTCCTCCCTACTGCTATTTGGGATGTGGACCTAGGGCTGGAGCCCCATCCTGACCTGTCATGAGGTCAAGGACCCTACTCAAAGGACTGCAAAGTGGAACGATGGAAGCTGATGAAGCTCATGTTTCTACAGGACCCCCAAACTTTACACATGTGTCAAAGCCTCTCCTACTTTGGGTTCTATCATATACACCCAAACCTTGACCATGTCTAATATTCACACATACTATGTGCCAGGCTTTGTATACCTCAGTATCCCAAGGGTCCAGCATAAAAGAATAAAAGTAGACTCAGAAGTCAAGTAGATTGTTCAAGGTCACTGAACTAATAAAAGTAGCACTTAACCCAGATCTGCCATTGTTGGAGGGTGCAAGCCAGTAAGTCTGTAATGACTGCCTTGATTCCAGTGAAAACCTTAGGACACTGGCTATAAAACTGAACTGAGTTTGAATCCTACTCTTACACTTATGTGCTGTATGACCTTAGCAAGAGACTTAAAACCTTCTGTACATAATTATAACTTGCTGGGTGGCTGTACGGCTTAAACAACACAGAGATGGTGTCAGTAGTTGTGACTGCTAATTTAAATATTGGTTTCTGTCACAGCCCCTGTGAGAAAAATCCCAGTCATCATCCAGGGAAGTGAGAGAAAAAATAAAGGACATAATAAGACCCTGTGAGGCAAAGGAAAGGAAGGATGGGGTGGCAGGGCATATTGGGGGTGCCTTACTCTTTTACTTCCACCCATCCCGGCCTGTGGCGAAGGACATCCATGAGTGTATTCATGAGAGTGGTTTTGAACCGGATAGATGCTCTCTGCTCTCTGAAAGACAATAAAATGGAGGTGCTGTTTGTTTACCAGGGCACTACTCAGCTTTGGCTATTAGTGGTGCTGGGGACTGAGTCTGGGACTCTATAAGTCCTGTGACTATTGTGTTCTCTCCAGTTCAACAATGCAACAGAATGCTTACCCAGAATCAAATATTTTCTTCTTCCTTTTTTTAAAATTCTGTTCTAGTATTTAAAAAAAAAACTATTTATTGGATAGAGGCAGCCAGAAATGGAGAGGGAAGGGGAAGATAGAGAGGGAGAGTGACAGAGAAAGACCTGCAGCCCTGCTTCACCACTCACAAAGCTTTTCCCCTCTCAAAGCTTTCCCACTGTACAGGTGGGAACCAGGGGCTCAAAGCTGGGCCCTTGTGCATTATAGCACATGTGCTCAACCAGGTGTGCAACCACCTGGCCCCCAGAATCAAATATTTTCATAGGATATTCCAGGGATAACAACAACATTACCACCAAAAGGAGGGTGGGGTGAGGACAGGAAAAAGGTCAAGTTCCATGCCTGGGAATACCAAAACATAAGATTACTGAACTTAACCCTTAGTTAGACTCACAAAAAAAGGGGGCGGGGGGAGAAAGCTCAAACAGGATTGTAAATGAAAGAGGAAGTATCCCAACAGACACCACAGAAATCCAAAGTATCATGTGAGACTTCTATGAACAACTAACTAAATGCCACCAAGCTAGAGAACCTGGAAGAAATGGACAACTTCCTAAATACATACAAACTTCCAGAATTAAACAAAGACAAACTAGATAATGTGAACAAGTCAATCACAGTCAAAGAAATTGAAACCATTATCAAGAACCTCACCAACAATAAAAGTACTGGACCAGATAGTTTTACAAATGAATTCCACAAAACCTTCAAGGAAGAGTTAACACTTCTACTCTTAAAAGTCTTCCAAAAGAATGAAGACACAGGAATACTCCCTTCCAGCTTCTATAAAGCCAGCATCACCCTGATACCAAAAGCAGACAGACACACAACAGAAAAAGAAAACTACAGACCAGTATCTCTGATGAACATAGATGCTAAAATAGTGAATCAAATTCTAACCAACTGGATACAGCAGTATGTTAAAGATTGTGCATCATGACCAAGTGGGGTTTATCCCATGGAAGCAAGGCTGGTTCAATACATGTATATCAGTCAGTATAATCCACCACATCAATAAAAGCAAGACCAAAACCACATGATTATATTAATAGATGCAGAGAAAGCCTTTGACAAAATCCAACATGAACAAAACACTACAAAAAATAGAAATAGATGGAAAATTCCTCAAGGAAGTGGAGTCCATATATAGCAAACCTAAAGCCAACATCATACTCAATGGTAAAAAACTGGAAGCATTTCCCTTCAGACCAGGTACTAGACAGGGCTGCCCACTATCACCATTACTATTCAACGTAGTGTTGGAAGTTCTTGCCATAGCAATCAGGCAAAAACAAGGAATTAAAGGGATACAGATTGAAAGAGAATAAATTAAGCTCTCACTATTTGTAGATGATATGATAGTATACATAGAAAAAAACTAAAGAAGGGGCTGGGTGGTAGCACAGCACGTTAAGCGCACATGGCGCAAGGCTCAAGGACCGGAGTAGGGATCCCAGTTCAAGCCCCTGGCTCCTCACCTGCAGGGGGGGTTGCTACACAGGTGGTAAAGCAGGTCTGCAGGTGTCTATCTTTCTCTCTCCCTTTCTGTCTTCCCCTCCTGTCTTGATTTCTCTCTGTCCTATCCAACAACAATGACAGCAATAACAATGATAATAATAACTACAACAATGATAAACAAGGGCAACAAAAGGGAAAAAATGGCCTCCAGGAGCAGTGGATTCGTAGTGTAGGTACCAAGCCCCAGCAACAACCCTGGAGGCAAAAATAAAGAAAGAAAAGAAAGGAAAAGAAAAACCTAAAGAGACCAGGTGGTGGTGCACTTGATTAAGCACAAACATTACAGAGCCCAAGGACCCAGGTTCAAGCCCTTGGTCCCCACCTGCAGGGGGAAAGCTTCACAAGTGGTGAAGCAGGGCTGCAGGTGTCTGTCTCTCTCCCTCTCTATCTACCCTGACCTCTCAGTTTCTCTCTATCTCTATCTAATAAAGAAATAGAGGGGGAAAAAAAGCAAAACAAAGAAACAAACAGGGAGTCAGGTGGTAGTGCAGTGGGTTAAGCATAGGTGGTACAAGCGCAAGGACCAGCGTAAGGACCCTGGTTCGAGCTCCCGGCTCCCCATCTGCAGGGGAGTTACTTCACAGGTGGTGAAGCAGGTCTGCAGGTGTCTATCTTTCTCTCTCTCTTTGTCCTCCCCTCCTCTCTCTTCTCTCTGTCCTATCCAACAACAACGGCATCAAGAACAACAACAATAATAACTACAACAATAAAAACAACAAGAGCAACAAAAGGGAATCAATCAATTAATCAGACTCCTTAAAAAAAAAAAAAAGAAACAAAACAAAAGCAAAACCTAAAGAATCCAGCAGGAAGCTCCTGGAAATTATCAGGCAATGTAGTAAGGTGTCAGGATACAAAATTAACATATAAAAGTTGGTGGCATTCCCCTATGCAAACACTAACTCAGAAGAAGAAGAAATCCAGAAACCAGTCCTCTTTACTATAGCAACAAAAACAATATAATATCTAGGAATAAACCTAACAAAATAAGTGAACTTGTATATTGAAAATTATGAATCACTATTCAAGGAAATAGAAAAAGACACGGGGCTCAGGCAGTAGTGCAGCAGTTTAAGTGCACATGGCACAAAGCGCAAGGACCAGTGTAAGGATCCCAGTTCGAGCTCCGGCTCCGAAACTGCAGGAGGGTTGCTTCACAAATGGTAAAGCAGGTCTGCAGGTGTCTTTCTTTCCCCCCTCTCTGTCTTCCCTTCCTCTCTCCATTTCTCTCTGTCCTAACCAACAACAATAACATCAATAACAACAATAATAATAACCACAACAATGATAAAACAACAAGGGCAACAAAGGGGAAAAAAATAGCCTCTAGGGGCAGTGGATTCATAATGCAGGCACCAAGCCCCAGCAATAACCTTGGAGGTGAAAGAAAGAGAGAGAGAGAGTGAGAGAGAAAGGAAGAAAGGAAAAGAAAAAACACAAAGAAGTGAAAAGATATTCCATGTTCATGGGTTGAAAGAATTAACATTGTCAAAATGAATATTCTACCCATAACCATATACAAATTTAATGCAATCACCATCAAGGCCCAAGTCCAGTGTTTTTAGGAGAATAGAACAAAAGCTACAAATGTTTATCTGGAACCAGAAAATACCTAGAACTAAGAAAAAAGAACAGAATTAGAAGCATCACACTCCCAGATCTCAATTTGTATTATAGGACCATTGTAATCAAAACTGCCTGGTACTGGAACAAAATTAGACACACTGACCAGTGAAATAGAATCAAGAGCCCAGCAATAAGCTCCAACACCTATAGACATCTAATCTTCAACAAAGGTGCCCAGACTATTAAATGGGGAAAGGAGAGTCTCTTCAACAAACAGTGTTGGAGAAATTGAGTTGAAACATGCAGAAGGATAAAACTGAACTACTACATTTCACCAGACACAAAAGTAAACTCAAAATGAACTTAGGTGTTAGACCAAAAACTATCAAATACTTAGAAGAAAATATTGGCAAAACTCTTTTCCATCTAAATTTTTTAGGCATCTTCAATGATATGAATCCAAATTACAATGAAGACTAAAACAAAATAAACCAATGGAAAAAATAAAAAATAAATAAATAAACCAATGGGACTATGTCAAATTAAAAAGCTTTTGTACAGCAAAAAAAACCACAACCCAAACCCTTACAGAATGGGAGAAGATTTTTACATGCTAACAGACAAGAGGCTAGTAACCAAAAATACATAAGGAGCTCACCAAACTCAGCAACAACAACAAATGACCCCATCCAAAAATGGGGAGAGGATATGAACAAAATATTCTCCATAGAGGAGATCCAAAAGGCCAATAAACATATGAAAAAAGCACTCCAAATCATTGATTGTCAGAGAAATGCAAATAAAAACGAGATACCATTTCACTCCTGTGAGAATTTCATACATCACAAAAGGTAGCAGTAACAAACAATAGAGAAGTTGTGAGGACAAAGGAACCCTCTTACACTGCTGGTGGGAGTATAAATTGGTCCAATCCCTGTGGAGAGCATTCTGGAGAACTCTCAGAAGGCTAGAAATAGACCTACCCTTTGACCCTGCAATCCCCCTACTGAGGATATATCCTAAAGAACCAAACACACACATAGCAGCACAATTTGTAACAAGCAACCCAGATGTCCAACAACAGATGAGTGACTGAGTAAGTTGTGGTCTATATACACAATGGAATACTACTACTCAGCTACTAAAAATGGTGATTTCACCTTCTTCACATCATCTTGGATGGAGCTTGAAGGGATCATATTAAGTGAGATAAGCCAGAAAGAAAGGATGAATATGGGATGATCCCACTCATAGACAGAAGTTGAAAAATAAGAACAGAAGAGAAAACACAAAGCAGAACTTGCAATGGATCTGGTGCATTGCACAAAGGTAAAGAACTCTTGGTGTGTGTGTGTGTGGGGGGGGTGTTCAGGTCCTGGAACATGATGGCAGTGGGGAATTAGATTGTTATGTGGAAAACTGAGAAATGTTACACATGTACAAAATACTGTATCCTACTGTTGACGGTGAACCATTAATCCCCCCAATAAAGAAAAAAAAGATTACTGAATTTCAGAGTTTATTCTCATAGATAGCATAGAACACTTGAAAATTATCAAATTGAGAGAAGCTGGGTGGTTGTTCACTCAGTAGAGTACACATTAACATGTGCAAGGACCTGGGTTCAAGCATCCATCCCACCTTCAGGGGAAGCTTCATGAGTGGTAAGCAGTATTGCAGGTGTCTCTCTCCCCCCCCTCCATCTCAGTTTCTCTCTGTATATATATGAAAGAATAAAAAGAAAAACAGAAAAAAATGGCCACTAGCAGTGGTGGATTTGTTATGTAGGCACCAAGCCCCAATGATAATCCTGGTGGCAGTAAATTAATTAACTAACTAAAAAGTAAGTAAATCAGCAAAGTAGACCTACAAAATAGCTCACTTGGACAGTGTTCTGCTATTCCATGTGTGTAACCCAGATTCAAGCCTGCCCCCCACTTACTGCACTGGAGGAAGTTTCATTGCTGTGGTTTCTTTTCCTCATTCTCTACCTACCTCTCTGTCTCTTTGTGAAAAAGGAAAAAAAAAAAAAAAGCCACCAGAAGTGGTAGGGTTGCTGTGTAGGCATCAAGCCTGAGTTGTAACTCTGGTGGCAATAAATAAAAATGAAAAAAGTAGAATGATGGTTGTCAGAGGTGGGAGGCATGAAGAATTACTATTTACTGTGTAGAGTTTCAGTTTTTACAAAGATGTGGTTTTATAGGATGCAGAAGCCACTCAATGTTCATGAGGAAAAGGTCAAAACAATCACTGCAACCAGTGCTCACACTGGTAAACACTAAACTGACTCTTCAGATTCTGTTATGTGAGGAAAATAAATACAAAACAATTTAAGCTATTATTAATTAAATTTGTTACTTGTAGCCACTTTTTAAAAAATATATTTATTCCCTTTTGTTGCCCTTGTTGTTTTATTGTTGTGGTTATTGTCATCATTGTTGGAAAGGACAGAGAGAAATGGAGAGAGGAGGGGAAGACATAGAGGGGGAGAGAAAGATAGAGACCTGCAGACCTGCTTCACCAACTGTGAAGCGACTCCCCAGCAGGTGGGGATCTGGGGGCTCGAACTGGGACCCTTACACCAGACCTTGTGCTTTGTGCCACATGCACTTAACCTGCTGCGCTACCTCCCGACTCCCTGGAGCCACTTTTTAAATTGTCTAATAAAAGAGTTGTGTGGTGCCTTTTAACTGAAGCATTCTTTGTTTTGCTGGGGTGGAAGCAAGTATGTTAAGTTCAGGGCCAGAATCTGAACAGACCTGAACTGTTTTGTATAAGAGAGTGGGAGATTTGAAATTGACAGGACTGAATTACTATAAGGAGAAAAGAGACAAAGAAGATTGGTGATTCCTGAGAAAAGGGTCAGAAACCATATACACCCTCTTCATTGGTGGAATATCCAGTAGGGACCCTAAAAAGAATAGAAATAACTAGTGAAATAGACACTTAAATACCTTAACTATTTGTCATGGTATATGTAATATAAATTATTTCTTTTGACTCCTTACATAAATCTTCAGTGAAGTCCATCTTGTTCCACCCTGCTTTGTGGATTCTGCTTAGCAAATGGTGCTGAGTTCTGCATTCAGGCCATTAATGCAGGATGAAGCAGAGGATCAGGGCAGAGCTGACACTGAAATTATCAAGTCATTGCATGCTCATTGAAAGAGGCAGGAGGACAGAACTAGATGCAACATGCACCTTGGCGTTCAACAAGTTCTGTCATTAACTGATCACATAGCCTTCAAGTTATATAACCTGTCTAAACTTCAGCTTCCTCATCTGTAAAATGTATACAACAGTAGAATACATTTTAAAGAACTGTGAAAGGAGTAAACAAGTTAACACCAGTAAAGTGACTAGTCCAGGGTATGACACATAAGTGCTCAGTAATTATCTACTATTGTTACTGCCATCATTTATATCATCATTGAAGTATAGAAGGAGAGGCAGGAAGAAGGAAGACAGTTCTATATTGGATTATGCAGAAGTACTCACCGCTCTTTTCCCTTTGACAGTCCATGGCCCTTGTAATTTTGATTCTGAAATGAGAAAAGGAAATTGATTATACTTTTGCACAGCCACTCAGTCTTATTCGCTCAACTTACTTCAGATATTAAATGTTCAGATCATCAGATGCAACATAACCCAGATCCTAAGACATGAAGGTCTAGCCTGACCAAGCTTTCATTGGTCATCACATACCCAGAAACTTGATCCTGAAAATGAAATTCAAGTACCCAAGGGCCCACTTCATTGTGGACTTGACCATTATGAACAGTATAATGAATACTTGATGTTCAATGATCCAACAGGCCCAAACAAGAGCCCCAGTTTTGATGGATAAATTCAGCAGGCTCTGCAGGGAAAATCTAGACTTCCTCCTCTAATGTTGAATTTTCATTGACTCCAAATGTAGGAGGAGACTGGGTCAAAGAATCACAGTAATGTTCATTTCTTCCACCCAAAATAGACATATTGAGTTCTCAAAGGATGATGAGTATTATTCTCCTACCATAGTCACATAGACTTTGGCCCTTAGTCCTTGTAAGACTAAACCCTAAGGGAGACGTGGACAATGAAACTGAACTGAGCTGTAAAGTTTGGATGGCCTTTCCATCTGCATTAGTTTTTTACTGCTGCAGACCACAAACTTACTGGCTTAAAGCAGTGATGTTTTTTCTATGGGTCTGAAGTCTGAGCACAGTTTAGTTAGAGCCTTTGCTTAGGACTAAAAGACTTCAGTCAAGGTTAGAGTTATTGCTCTCATCCAGAGTTCAGGGTTCTCTTCCAAGATTATCCAGATTAATGGCAGAATTCAGTAGCTGGGGTTGAGCGACTAAAGTTGTTCTTTATTTTGATAGCTATTGGCTAGGGACTGTACTCAATAAACAGGGGTCACTTTCCTTTCAATATGGCCCCCTGGTCAGCTCGTAAAATGAATATAAAACAGAGAACTTTTAAACTTTCCCATTTGAGTGAACTACAGTAGTCTTATGTAATGTATTGTAATCATGGTACTCACTACCCCATCAAATCCACAGCTTACACACACACTCAAAAGAAGGGAGTTATACAAGATATATATACTGGGCGTGGGAATGTAGGATATCACTTAGGATTCTGCCAAACACACCATTTTATACATAAAAGAGTCAGTGTAGAGGAACGGAGTGAAATCTTATCACAGCTAATCATTTAAGTCCCTCCAACTATTCCAGCCCTAGACAACTATCCTAATCTTTGTTTGTTTGTTTTAGATAGAGACAGACTTAAAAAGACCACAGAACCAAAGCTTCCTTCAATGTGGTTGGGACTGGGCTCGAACCTGGATCACACACATGGTAAAGCAGCACACTATCCAAGTTGAGTTATTATACCAGCCCATCTTTTCTTAATTACACCTTTTATACTCTTGTTTTCAGTTCCATTTTCATTATATGTATCAGGTTGCTCTAGACTGTTTGTTTGTAAAAATTTCCTTTTCTAAGTGAATTGCATTATGTCTTTAGTCAAAATTCAATTTATGGTGTACATGTGGGTCTATTTCTAGATGTTCAGCCTATTTAGTCTTATGTTACTACCACACTCTATTATTATTGTAGCTAGTTAAATTTGATATCTGATAGCTTAAGTTTTATTTTCTTCAAGTATGTCTTTGCAATTTGGGATCTTTTGCACTTACAAATGTAAATTTTAGATATATATAATATAAATTTTAGAATCAATTTGCTAAGTCCTTCTCCCCCATTATATTTGGAGGTTAATGGTTTATAGCATAATTGTCTACACATAATATTCATTTCCCAGCTCTGCATCATGGGTGTCTGTAAAACATTCTCACACCCAACTTAGGACTCCAGTTTGCTGATTTCTATCCAAAAATAATTTGTGGAGATTTTTATTGGGGTTATATTGGAAGTTAATTTGGGGGAGATATGACATCATAAAATTGAGTCTTCCTGTCCATTAATATGATTTCTCTCCATTAAGTTATTATTTTTCCCACAATGTTTTCAGTACAGAAAAGTCTTGAGCATTTTAACTAAACTTATTCATAGGTATTTCTTAGAAATATCTAAAATATGTGTCTATTTATATGCTATTGTAAATAGCATGTTATTTATATTTCTTTTTATAAAAGTATTTGTGAAGATTGTATTGGAGGAAACTTCAGTGTTATGGTGTCTTCCCCTCTACTCTGTGGCTATCTGAAAAAGTCATCTCAGAATGGTGAAGCCCCAGTAAAGACAAAAACATTTTATGTATTTTTATGAGAGACTATAGCCCCCCTCAGTCATAGAGATGCAGAGATTGAACCCTCACTCAAATGCACAGAAAATACATGTTCTAGGGGTCAGGGAGGTAGCGCAGCGGGTTAAGCATACATGGCACCAAGCACAGGGACCAGCATAAGATCCCAGTCCGAGCCCCTGGCTCCCCATGTGCAGGGGGGTCATTTCACAAGCAGTGAAGCAGGTCTGCAGGTGACTATCTTTCTCTCCCCCTCTGTTTTCCTCTTCTCTCTCCATTTCTCTTTGTCCTATCCAACAATAACAACAAGGGCAACAAATGGGGAAAATGGCCTCCAGGGGCAGTGGATTTGTAGAGAGGCATGGAGCCTCAGCAATAACCCTCGAGGGGACAGAAAGAAAGAAAGAGAGAGAGAGAGAAAGAAAGAAAGAAAGAAAGAAAGAAAGAAAGGAAGAAAGAAAATATGTGTTCTAGTCACTGAGCTACCTCCATAGCCCTAAAATATATTTTCTAATTGCTTGATGACAATATATTGTGGTAGGAAGAATTCTCCCCCAGATGTTCATGCCTTAATCCTCAGAAACCACAAATGTTGCATTACATTTCATTACAAAGGGAAATTAAGGTGACAGCATTAAGGTTGCCTGTTAATTGACTGTAAAATTGATTATCCTGAATTACCTGGATGAGTCTAATGTTAACTTTTTTTTTATGAGAAGGAATTAAAGAAATGGAGGCAAAAAAAAAATGGAGGCACCGTTTCTGAGAGGAGGAATTAAAAAAAAAGGAGGAGGCTGCAAGGACATGGTACTTAGATTCTAGAGGAACTCATTTTCCCTCTTGGGGGTCTTTTTTTCCCCTGACTCTTAACTGGGCAGAGTTACCTTCACACTCTAGAGAGCAGGAGTTGTTTGAGTCACTTCCAGTGAAGGGCCAG
This sequence comes from Erinaceus europaeus, assembly GCF_950295315.1. Classification (NCBI taxonomy): domain Eukaryota; kingdom Metazoa; phylum Chordata; class Mammalia; order Eulipotyphla; family Erinaceidae; genus Erinaceus; species Erinaceus europaeus. The sequence goes on from NW_026647864.1 coordinate 35,727, forward strand.
CACTGGATTCAGCTTGGGAAAGGCTAATTAGTGTTTTTTTTTAATTAAGTTTTAAAATTTATTTAGTTACTTATTATTGGATAAAGACAGATAAACTGAGAGGGGAGAGGAAGAAAGAGAGAAAGACAGAGAGAGAGAGAGATCAGTAGCCCTGCTTCACTACTCATGAAGCTTTTCCCCTGCGGGTCGGGACCAGGGGCTTGAACCTAGGTCCTTGTGCACTGTAACGTGTCCGCTTAATCAGGTGCACCACTGCCTGGCCCCTAATTAGTGTTTTTTTGATGGATGACTTATGAATGGTAGAGTAGACAAATGGATGGCAGAATAAGTCATTCATCAAAGAAAATTTTCTAGGTAAAAAATTCCAAAAGTTCCAGCAACAGAACTGGTAACCGGGTAGGGCTCCTGACTTACAAGTAGGAGATTCTGAGTTCGATTCCTGGCATCGCATATATGCTAGAGTGCTGCTCTGGTTCTCTCCCTCCCTCATTATGAAATGTATAAGTCTTTAAAAATTTTCCAGAAGTCTGAGATTCCCCTAAAGTCACAGAAAATGTTGAACACAGCTCAGAAGCAGGAAGATTGGGGGTGAGATGGGGAGGTTTCTGTGGCTTCTTTCCAGCTGGGCTGCCCTCCGCGCTTCTCGCCCAGCTTTTATGGCGCGCGGCACGCCGGGACTGAGTCCCTCCCTCCCCCAGCCCCCAGCCCCCGCACCCCGCCATACTCCGTGAGGACTGTCCATGTTCTGAATCCCTTCTCCACTTCCCCTCCTCTCTCTAGGAAAGATTAAAGTATACTGACCCAGGGTACTCTTACCTTTGGTTTCGACATACCACGAGACCCCAGGACCCAATGCGACCCGCCACCTAAACGCCAGCGGGCTCTCGAAAAACCTATGCGTCCTGTTACTAAGGCAACGAAGGGTACTCAGATCCGCCGCTCTGATTGGATGAGCCATGGCGCCTCTCAGAGCTATAAACCGGTTCGGTTCCTGCTCTAGAGACAAAGGGCTCCTGTGCGAACCTGAGGCCCAAGCCCTTCTGTTCTCTCAACCTCTCTCCCAGCCCTAGGACACCGCGGCCCTGGGGCACACCCCATCAGAGACTAGCTGCCTGCTGCGACCTCCAGCAACTATTTCTCAGCACCACCTCCAACTGCTCTTTGCTTGAACCTAAAAGCACAGAGACTGAAGTTGTCAGCTTTTGGTAAATGCAGTGATAGATACTAAGTTTCTTACTTGAGCTCTCACTAAGTCAGTTGTTCTATAGGTCCATAGGAAATGCAGCCATTCAACCGTTTATGCTCTCCCCTTGTCACTCTCTGATTCTTAGGCACCAACTCTATGCCAGGGCTCACCTCAGTCCGCAAGGCAACCTGCTGATGTGTCTAGTGGGATAGGCCCACTGTTGGCCTAATCATTCTAATTCATTCTGTGCCCTGCAGAAAGCCTGCATGTGACATGAAGTGGCCATTCGCTGGATACTGCACCCTTGAATTGACTCCCTGTCCTTTTCTGCTTTGCTTCCCCACTGTCCTGGGATCGATATGCCAACCACAGCTATTAGAAACTTTTTTTTTGGGGGGGTGGGTGGCGATAAGTGATAGCAAACTGGGTGGACACACATGTTACAAAGCGCCAGGACCCAAGTTTAAGCTCCTGGTCCCCACCTGCAGGTGAAAAACAAGTTTCACAAGCAGTAAAGCAGTGCTGCAGAGTCTCTCCCTGTCTCCTTCTCTATCTCAACCTCCCTCCCGATTTCTCCCTGTCTCAATAAAATACATAAATAAATATCATTATTTTAAAGGAAATTTTAAATGTCATTTTATCACAGCAAAAAATGTTGTGCAGTAATAGATCTAACAAAATATATGCAAGATATTTAATTAATATATTGTTATTAATCATATTCTAGTCTATACCCTGCCCTGTTCTTAACTCCAAATATGTAACAAAAAATCCACAGACATCCTCACTTGTGGGTTTCTATTCTCATAGAGAAAATTACAAAGCAGTATTGGAAGAAAAACTGAAGAAAACTTGAATAAATGGAAGGATATACTGTGTTTGTGGATGAGAAGACTTTAATATCATAAAGATGTACGTTTTCTAAAAGTCAGGATTTAAGAGATTTTGCCAAGAAAGAAAGAAAGGAAGGAAGGAAGAAAGAAAGGAAGGAAGAAAGAAAGAAAGAACACAGTGTATGTGTTGAGTTGTTCCATTATGATGGGCCATTCCAGTTCTATTATGATGCAGGGAGAGACAGATATCAATGGAATGCAATGAGGAGCCTAAAAACAGACAAAGGTGTGTGTGTGTGTGTGTGTGTGTGTGTTAATGTGATTCAACAGAGATGGCATCATTAATTACTAGGGAAAAGATGAAGGGCTCAGTAAGTGTTCATGAGAATCTAGATTTCTATAGGAGTATAGAATTCAAGTGGATTAAAGAATAAATATATCAAACTATTAGAAGTACAAATATGAGTCTATACTTACAAGTTATTATTTATTTTTACCAGAGCAATGCACAGCTCTGACTTTTGGTGGTGTGGAAGATTGAACCTAGGACCTTGGAGCCTCAGGCATAAGAATCTTTTGCATAACCATTATGCTATATCCCCTTCTTTTACTTATATGCTGATGACCTCAGAGTTGGAAAGGATTTTTTTTTTTATCAGAGCACTGCTTAGCTCTGGATTATGGTGGTGCAGGATGTATGTGGGGGTGTGTTTGAACTGGGACTTGGAAGACTTGGGCATAAAGGTTTCTTTTTTTTAAAGGTTTTTAAAATTTTTTATTTCCCTTTTGTTGCGCTTGTTTTTTTATTATTGTTGTTGTAGTTATTGTTGTTATTGAGGTTGTCGTTGTTAGATAGGACAGAGAGAAATGGAGAGAGGAGGGGAAGACAGAGAGGGGGAGAGAAAGATAGACACCTGCAGACCTGCTTCACCGCTTGCCACGTAAACCCTCTGCAGGTGGGGATCCGGAGGCTCGAACTGAGATCCTTATGCTGGTCTGTGGGCTTTGCTTAACCTGCTGCACTACCTCCCAACTCCCAAAGGTTTCTTTGCATAACTATTATGCTATCTCTTCCACTATAAGATTTTTCTTTAAAAAAACAAACAAAAAATTATTTCACAAGATAGAAAGAGAAATCAGAGCATCATTCTGGCATATACAATGCCTGGGATTAAATTTGGGACCTCAGGCTTACAAATCTAGTGCTTTACCCATGTGCTACCTCCCAGGTTTCAGAAAGGGTTTCTTAAACAAAAAATAAAGCATAGCTCCTAAAGGGGAAAAAAAAGTATAACACTTTCAAAACTTGTACTGCTATTTAACAAAAGATATTATCTTTTATCATGGTACTAGTTACAGAATGGGAAGAAATATCTGCAACATATATAACAAAGGACTAGTATTTAAAATATTCCTACAGAAATTAAAAAATTACAAAAGAAGAAAAATGAATAAAGGCTATGAATAGAGAATTTCAGCAGGAGAAATTCAAATAGCCAATAAACAAATCAAGACATGTAAATCACAGTAATTGCAAATATACTTTTATGTACTCAGAAAAAAATAGAAACATTTATCAGTGCCAAGTGCTTGAGAGTATGTTGGGAATAGAAGCCTTTATACTCATATTTTGGAAGGCAATTTGGCAATACCTCAGAGAGTTGAAAATGCACATAGTTTACAAATCATCAGTTCCACTACTGGATGTCTATCCTATAGGCTCACAAACACAGCTGCACAACCCATGGACTCTCTTTCACTCTGCGGCTAGTGTGCATAGTGACAACCATCCCTAAAGAAGGTTTGTGCACAAGTCAAATGTATAAAGATGTTCTTTGTAATAGTTTTCTCTTTCTTTCTCTCGTTTTTTTTCTTTTTCCTTTTTTTTTTTTTTTAATGCTTCCAGGGTTATCACTGGGGCTCGGTGCCAGCACTATGAATCCATTGTTCCTAGCGGCCATTTTTCTTTTTATTTATTTTATTTTATTGGATAGGACAGAGGGAAATTGAGAGGGGTCGGGGAGGTGAAGAGTTTGAACATTTTAATGTTAGTGAAAATATTAGAAATAATCTAATCTTAAATATGTTCTGATACTAAAGTTTTGTATTGCATGCCTGTCAATTGCTCTACAGTAATAACTACAGTTATTACTGTAGTTAAGTAATAACAGTTATTACTGGCAGTAAGGATGATGCATTGCGTGCCAGTACTCCTATTAGGTGATTTAAATAAATATTCTTCATCTCACCACAGATCTTAGAAGTTATTTTCTTCTGTATTTTACAGATGGTGAAACTGAGGCCCACAGAAAAAAATTTCTCAGGACTACAGTGGCAGAAACAGATCCCACAGGCCTTAAAGGCTATGCTAAACAGGTTGGACATTTCCCTAAGTTTGTTGTGGATGAGTTAAGTTCCTACTGCTGCTGTGGTTACCATGAACAGAGTGACTTGAAACAATACAAATTTACTAATTTAAAATTCTAGAAGTGGGAGTCGGGCGGTAGCACAGCGGATTAAGCACACATGACACAAAGAACAAGGACCGGCATAGGATCCCGGTTCAAGCCCCCAGCTCCCCACCTTCAGGGGAGTCACTTCACAGGTGGTGAAGCAGGTCTGCAGGTGTCTATCTTTCTTTCCCCCTTCTGTCTTCCCCTCCTCTCTCCATTTCTCTCTGTCCTATCCAACAATGATGACATCAATAACAACAACAATAATAACTGCAACAACAATAAAAAAGGGTAACAAAAGGGAAAATAGATATAAAAAATAAAATAAAATAAAAATTCTAAAAGTAAGAAGACAGGAATGAGCTTCACTAAGCTAAAATAAGGTGTTAACCGACAGGGCTGGGTTCCTTCTGGAGACTCTTGGAGTCTGTTTTCTTAATTTCCCACCTGCATTCTTTGCTTTGGAGTCATAGTTATTCTACTCCAACTTCTGCTTCTATCATTACAACCTCTTAGATTCTCTCCTCATTTCCTTTCATTTACAAGGACACTGTGATTGCATTGGACACACTCAAATAGTCCAGGATAATCTCCCTATTATACTGTCATCTAATTTGCAATTTTATTTTGTCTGCAGCCCCTAGCTTTCCGCCCTTCCCTCTAATATAACATGTTGACTAGCATAGCATAGTCACTCACCAATGTGTCCTGGAGCCCCCACTTCCCCAGAGCCCTTCCCCACTAGGGAAAGAGAGAGACAGGCTAGGAGTATGGATCAACCTGTCAACACTCATGTTCAGTGGGGAAGCAATTGCAGAAGCCAGACTTTCTACCTTCTGCACCCCATAATGACCCTGGGTCTATACTCCCAGAAGGATAAAGAATAGGAAAGCTATCAGGGGAGGGGATGGGATCCAGAGTTCTGGTGGTGGGAATTGTGTGGTATACCCCTCTTATCCTATGGTTTTGTCAGTGTTTCCTTTTTATAAATAAAAAAAAACAACATAGCATAGTCACAATTTCCAGGAATTTGAGCATGGACATCTTTGGGAATGGGCCTTTATTTTACCTACCATAATGACTAGAGATTTTGAATAAGGAAATGACAAGGTGAGATCTTAAGTTTAGTATCTTCATATTACTTGTTTTATAAAAGCAGTCACTTCATGTGGATGAAGAAATAACTCAACTGGTAGAGCATCAGACTAGCATGCCTGAGATTCCCATTTTGATCTCCAGTGCCACATATTTGCCGAATGGTGACCTGGCTTGTTTCTTTTCCTCTCTGTCTCATATGAAACTTCCTGTTTTACATATGTAATAAACCTTTAAACAGTCACCTCATGTCTTAAGACATGAGTATTTTGCAAAAATAGCTTTCAAAGATTCAACAGTATATATATATTAATTGTGTAAAATCTTGTAACTAAATCTCTTTTGGGAATGACTTTTAACACAATCATGTCCTTTTGCACATGCAGTTTGATTCTAATCCTAACAACTAAGTGGTAATACAGGGGGCTGTAATAATATACCTTTTGTGGAAGAGCAAAGAGACCCAGGACATTTGATCCCTGTTCGGGTTCACAGAACTGTTAAGACTAGGGCAGCTATGATAAACTAATTTTCAGATCCTTTTACTAATATTTCTTTGTGTCTTTCATGGGGTGGAACATTTTGGGAGACAAGTCAGAATCAGCTCATCTTTGGTGTATAACTTGGTGCCCAGTAAAATTTGTTGAATAAATGAATAACCCCACTTTCACTTCTGTGGCACAGACAGTGATTTTCAAGGCAGGACAAATTGAGAGTTGGCCTAGAATTTTTTTTTCCTTTCCCCCCACATCGGATCTATGTAAGTTCTGTCAGCAGTGCCACTGAAATGTTAATGTATGCTGAGTCTAACCCTTCTTTCCAACTTCTCAGCTCTCACTAGATCCCTGGACACCATCATATCTCTCCATGGTTGCTGTAGTTAACTCTTCACTGACTTCCCTGCTGTGTCTCTCAGATAGGGTCACTCTAAATATGAACAAAGCAACCTAGGCAAAAATGCAAATCAGATAACATGGTTCCTCCCCACTAGAATTTCCCACTGGCTTTCCATCACACGGAGAAGAAAATTTTCAACCTTCTTCACAACAATGCATGGCCTTGCACACTGAGTTCTCCTACTCTCTTTAGCTTCATCTCTTATAACCTCCCTTTGGCCCCCTCCCTCCAGTTTCACTGGAATAAAAGAGAACCGTTTCCCACCACAATGTTTTTGCCTTGCTGTGAAAATGCTCTCTCCACACTTTAAATAGCTGGGACATACTTATATGTCGGGTTTCAACTCAAATGTCATCCACTCAGTGACATTTTGTTTCCTTTATAGAAAAATATGACCACTCGTAAAAACTTTGCCTGTCCACCTTTTTTGTTTGACTTCCCTCCTAGATCCAAGATGTATAATATGTAGTTACCTGGGAGTCGGGCGGTGGCACAGAGGGTTAAGCGCATGTGCCACAAAGCACAAGGACTGGTGTAAAGATCCCAGTTCGAGCCCCTGGCTCCCCACCTGCAGGGGAGTCACTTCACAGGCAGTGAAGCAGGTCTGCAGGTGTCTATCTTTCTCTCCCCCTCTCTGTCATCCCCTCTTCTCTCCATGTCTCTCTGTCCTATCCACTAGCAATGACATCAATAACCACAACAATGTTAAACAACAAGGGCAACAAAAGGGAAAATAAATAAATAAATAATTTTAAAAAAATATGTAGTTACCAGCCACTTTTGGTTTCTTACTGCCTGGACTTTAAAGACTCAATATAATTAAAGGGATGTAAAAATAATTTTAAAATATTGACTTAAAGTTAACATTCTGATTAAAAATAAAATCATTAATGACCTGTTTCTACTTTTTTATTAAATTTATTTAATAATGATCGACAAGACTGTGGGATAATTTCATATAATTCCCCCCACCTGATTCCTGTTTCTACTCTTTTAATATAGTTACTAGAAAACTTGAAATTGCACAGTGGATATATATATTCTGGTTAGACTGTTAACCAAATAGGAACCATCTCTGCCTCCCTATCTGTGTTCCTAGTACCTACCACAGGGCAGCTGGTCAGTTAAGTATCTGCTGAATAATCTGGGAACCCTGAGCACAGAGAGATCTGAGAATTTGAGGAAGTCCTATGTATACTGTGAACTTTTAGGAAGAAAGAGCTTTCTTTCTATTCAGCCACTGCGTTGCAGACTGTCATTTCTCTGTCCTGCCAGTCCCCCCACGGTCACCTGCTACTATAGATGAAGGAGTGGGGGATGTGATGGCTGGAGGAGCAAAGCTGGTTCAGCTGCTTCTATTTCAGTCCCATAGGGGGTGTCTAGTTTCAGTTATTTTACATTCTTCAGTTTTGGTCCTGGAAGCTGGGAAAGGCTCGACTCAACACACTGAGACACAAGGACAGGGTAGCTGGGATCCAAAAGGACTTGCTCAAGGTTACGCAGCAAGTCAGATGTAAATAAGGCCTTGAACCTTGACTTCCCTTCCAAAACTCTTGCTACTAAATACATCCTTTTGTAATCTTCTCTACTCCCAGGAACTTGGGTAACTCTCTCCCTGGACACATTAACCTCTGACTTCACAGGTCTCCTAAAGACATTATGCTTATTCCTAGCAGAGCTTATCCAAATGGTACCATCCACACAGAGTCCAAAGTGGATGGGAGGAAGGGGGGATGGAGGGATAGAGGGGCGGATGGATGATTGGGTGTATGGTTGAGTGAACTGATGAATGAAGGAGGGCAGTGATTGAATGAGTAGGGGAGGAGGGTGGCTACCTGGTAAGATGCCTGCATGGGGGAAAGGCAGGAGAAGAGATGTACAGAAGGAAGGCATGACCACTTTTCTCACCTCAGAGTCTGAGGAGCAGATGACCCTTAGCCATCAAAGTCTAGCCCCTATATCTCAGCAAGACAACCCAGTCACAAGGGGTTGGGTACTTTGCCTCAAGGACCCAAGGGAAGTCCAGGCGGAACCCAGCTGGGGGCGCTCCTGGCCTCCCAGTCCCTGGCCCCCCACCCGCGCCAGACTGTGCCAGGGTGGGGGGAGAAGCCCTGCCCCCACCTCCGGAGGTGGCGGCCCCACGCGGCCCCAACAAGCTGCCGTTGTCCCGCGGGCCTTGGGCCCGGCACACTGGGGCTTTGTCCAGCCCCCCGCCGCGACCCGGGGGGGCCACATGACCGAGGGGGTAGGAGGAGCCTGCGGCGGAGGTGGCTGCAGCGGCGGCTTCACAGTCATTTCTCTCCCTGGCGGGGGCTCGGCGAGCAGCTGCCGAGCGGAGCTAGGCGGAGCAGGGCGCGCCAGGCCCCCTGTTTCCCGCCGGACTGCAGCCGGGTCTGGGCCAGCAGGGCAGCTGTGACCTGAACGCTCTCCCAGCGTCGACGAGCTGGGTGTGCGACTGCACTGCCACCCCCGGGATCATGGGGAATGGCATGACCAAGGTAGGGGGGTCGGGGTCGCCTCTCATCCCAGTCGGCTGACCTTCTGGTCTCTCTGAGTCTGTGTCCCTGCCTCTCTGTGTCTCTGGGATCGCCTTTCTCCCGGACTGTATCTCTCTTTCATTTTCATTTTCATTTTCATATTCTCATTCTCTCTCTCTCTCTCCCTCCCCCCCCCCTGCTCATTTGGTATCTCATGTGGCTGTCCATTTCTCAGTCTCTCTGCCTCCCTGTGTCTCTGTCTCTGCCTGTTTCTGTGCCTCTGTGTTACATGCTGTGTCTTCTTGTGACTGTCACTCCCTTACTATCTCTCTGAGTCCCTTTCACTCTGTGTCTCAGTCTCCCTCATCCCAGACTCTTTGGACTGTCTGGTACTGCTTTTCCATCCTTTCTCCCCAACCCACCTCCACTCACCACCCACCCACAGCTCTCCCTCTTTCCCTAGGTAATTTTGCACACACCCCCAAGTCTTGCCCAAGCTGGCCTCCCTCACTTCACCCACTCATTCTTCTGACCCCTCTCATAGGTGGAGGTGATCCAGGCAACCTTTATGGGGTGGGAAGGGGCTGTAGTACCCCTTATGTGGGGCCTGGGGAGGAGATACAGGACCACTGACCCTGCCTGTCTTTCCCATAGGTACTTCCTGGACTCTACCTCGGAAACTTCATTGGTGAGCACTGCCCCACTCTGTTCCCAGGCCATGGCTCTTACCCTGTCCCAGGCCTTTGTCCACCATTCATGCTCTGGCCCACACACCTTGAGTGCACTCAGGAATGGAGACCAGGGCCAGGGACACCATCCAGGCTGGGGGGGAGAAAAAAGCTTGTGAGGTTGATGGGGGCTGTTCCAGTGCCAGAGACAAAGAAACTGAATGCCAGACATTTGGCACCTGCTCTTAAGCTTGGCCTCCCCTCAGCATAAGACCTACCTGTTTCTTTCTTTTTATTGTGGGGATTAATGGTTTACAGTTGATAGTAAAATACAGTAGTTGGTACATGTGTCACATTTCCCAGTTTTCTGCATAACACTCTAACCCCCCCACCTAGGTCCTCCTGTTTCTAAGGGGTCTTCCCTTTCTTTAAAAAAAAAAAAAGAGGGGGGGGAGAGTCAGGTGGTAGTACAGTGGGTTAAGCACATGTGGTGCAATGCGCAAGGACCGGCATAAGGATCCTGGTTCCAGCCCCGGCTCCCCACCTGCAGGGGAGTTGCTTCACAAGCGGTGAAAAGAGGTCTGCAAGTGTTTATCTTTCTCTCCCCTTCTCTATCTTCCCCTCCTCTCTCCATTTCTCTCTGTCCTATACAACAAAGATGACATCAATAACAACAATAACTACAACAATAATAAAAAACAAGGGCAACAAAAGGGAAAATAAATACATTTAAAAAAATTAAAAATAAAAGAGAGAAATAAAGAAAGGGGGCTGGGGGGAGAGTGGGTGTAGATAGCATAATGGTTATGCAAAGAGACTCTCATGCCTGAGGCTCCAAAATTCCAGGTTCAATCCCCCCACACTACCATATGTGCTCTGTAAACAAAAAAGGGAAGGAGGCCAGGTGCTAGTGCACCTGGTTGAGGGCACATATTACAGTGTGCAGGGACCTAGGTTTGAGCCCCTGGACCCCACCTTCAGGTGGAAAGCTTTGCAAGTGGTGAAGCAGTTTATAGGTGTCTCTCTGTCTCTCTATCACCCCCCTTCCCTCTTGATTTCTGGCTGTCTCTATCTAATAAAAAAAATAAAGATAGGGAGTTGGGCTGTAGCGCAGCAGGTTAAGCGCAGGTTAAGCGCAGGTGGCGCAACGCAAAAGGACCGGTGTAAGGATCCCGGTTTGAGCCCCCACTCCCCACCTGCAGGGGAGTCGCTTCACAAGTGGTGAAGCAGGTCTGCAGGTGTCTATCTTTCTCTCCCTCTCTCTGTCTTCCCCCTCCTCTCTCCATTTCTCTCTGTCCTATCCAACAACAATGACAACAATAATAACTACAACAGTAAAACAACAAGGGCAACGAAAGGGAATAAATAAATAAAATAAATATATATTAAAAAAATAAATAAATAAAATAAAGATAATTTTTTTTAAAAAAGAAAGAAAATGACCAAAGTACTGCTCTGGTTATATGTGGTGCCAGTAATGAAATCTGGGCCTCAGGTTTGCAAAGCATGTGCTTTGCCTGCTGAGCCACCTCCTGGGTTGTTCTAAGGGGTCTTTCTGCCTAAGGTTCTAGGTTGAGGTATACTTGAGAATACTGTTTCTAGATGGGAAGTTGGCACCCCTTCTTCTCACTACTACAAGCTCCTCGGAGGAGGAGACCTCTGAAGATTGGACTCTTACTTGGAAATTTCTTTTGTACATCCTTCCCACTCTTGTCCCAAGGCTATCCCTAAGAGACAAGCTGTTCTGAGACTCGGGAGCCTAAGATGGGAAAGGTTAACATTTACCTGTGGCGTCAGAGAAAGCTTCAGAGAGGGCAGAACACCTGAACTGGGTCAAGACCCTCCTCATTCATCCCTGTTCCCCATGGGCTTGAGGGTCCCTTCCTCCCTTCTCTCACAGTCTATGAGAATGTGGCTAAATAAGCTCTGAATCCTTTATATAAAAAGTGTGTAGGCCATGAGGACTGGGACAGTGAAGTTAGTTGGCCTCAGGCCCCCTCTTGCCCACCCAAGGCTGCACAGAATCAGCACTTAGTGCTTGTTAAACAGGGAAGTAGATAGATCATTATTTATTTGATTATAAGAGATCTGAATATTCTGGAAATCCAGACTCTAGAGTTAACCACTGCAAGCAGTGGGTCACTGCTACCCTGTAGGCCATTTTTTATTTATTCAGATATAATTTTTAATTTTTTTATATTTATTTGTTTTCCCTGTTGTTACCCTTGTTTTTATTTATTACTATTGTTGTTATTGATGTCGTTGTTGGATAGGACAGAGAGAAATGGAGAGAGGAGGGGAAGACAGAGAGGGGGAGAGAAAGATAGACACCTGCAGACCTGCTTCACCGCCTGTGAAGTGACTCCCCTGCAGGTGGGGAGCCGGGGGCTCAAACCGGGATCCTTAGGCTGGTCCTTGCACTTCGCCCCACGTGCACTTATCCCACTGTGCTACCACCCGACTCCCCAGATATAAGTTTTTTTTTAATTATCTTTATTTATTGATTGGATAGGGACAGTCAGAAATCGAGAGGCAAGGGAGGGAGAGGGTGAGGGACAGAGAGACACCTGCAGCACTGCTTCACCACTTGTGAAACTTTCCCCCTACAGGTGGGGACTAGGGGCTCAAACCCAGGTCCTTGCGCATTGTTACATGTGCGCTCAACCAGGTGCACCACCACCCGGTCCCTCCCAGATAGAATTTTTAAGACAGAAATAGAAACTTATTCTGTTAGGGCGGGGGAGACAGCATAATGGTTATGCAAATAGACTCTCAAGCCTGAGGCTCCTAAGTCCCAGGTTCAGTCCCCCGCACCACCATAAACCTGAGCTGAGCAGTGCTCTGGTGTTTCTCTCTCTCTCTGCATCTCTCTCAAAAATAAAATTAATAAAAAAAAAAAAACCTTATTCTGCATGCTCTTCTGTTTGCCATTTAGTATATATTGTAGACATGCTCACATATCAGTACACTGAAATCTTTTCAGTGGTGACATAGAATAAAGGTAGCAGGCATGAGTATGTAAAGTATGAATGTGTCATTTTTAAAAAATATTTATTTCCTTTTTGTTGCTCTTGTTGTTTTTAATAGCTGTTATAGTTATTATTGTTGTTATTGATGTCATCTTTGTTGTATAGGACAGAGAGAAATGGAGAGAGGAGGGGAAGACAGGGAAGGGGAGAGAAAGATAAACACCTGCAGACCTGCTTCACTGCTTGTGAAGTGACTCCCCTGCAGGTGGGGTGCCAGGGGCTTGAACAGGGATCCTTACGCTGGTCCTTGCACTTTGCACCACGTATGCTTAACCCGCTGCGCTACTGCCCGACTCCCGAATGTGTCATTATTTATCCAGTTCTTTTGTGGTGGACATTTTGGTTGACCTTGTTTTTGAAAACTATTTCCAGTAGGTTTACTGTTATAGGCAGTAGTGTACCCTTCATCCTCTGTCCTCAGCTTTCTGCATGAGCAAATCTTTCTGTAGTAAGTTTCCTAGAAGTAGAATCAGTGGGTCAAAGCTATGTCAAAGATGAATGTTTGTGATGATTAAGTACAGCATGATTAAGGCCAGGCAGATTCAGGGCTACTACCTGCTATTACAGCAACAGGACTGAAGCCTAGGGGTGTGGCAGGACCTGTCATGCCAAGAACAGGAAGTAGGAAAGGAGCAGGGTGCTGGCTGAGGGTGGGTGGATCAAGGTGGGGTGGGAGGGGTGAGGTGAGCTTGACCATCAGAAATAATTCAGCCACACCTGCCAAACTGGTTTGTGCACCCCTTTCTTTCAGATGCCAAAGACCTGGACCAGCTGGGCAGGAATAAGATCACACACATCATTTCTATCCATGAGTCCCCCCAGCCTCTGCTGCAGGTACTTCTTTCCCCAACCCATAGCCGTGTGTGTGTGTGTGTGTGTGTGTGTGTGTGTGTGTGTGTGTGTGTGTGTGTGTGAAAGGGTGGTGAATTCACTTGTATACCAAATACCTACTATGTGCTGCCTTCATGACCCATGCTAACACAGTTGGTTAAAAAGCAATCTGTTCAAAATCAGCATCTTTGTCTGGCAGCTAAAGCTCTGAGAGGTAAAGTAACTAAATTGATAGTTCTGGGTCTGGGTCTTGCTGTGTATCCTCCACTCTTAGTCTTAGCCCTATCTGCCTCCAGGGGACTTCTGTGAGGTTGCAGAGAGGGACTATGGGATGAAGATGCTTCACACACTACAAAACAATACCCCCCCCTTTGGGAGTCGGGCAGTAGCACAGCAGGTTAAGCGCCGTGGTGCAAAGCACAAGGACTGCGTAAGGATCCCAGTTTGAGCCCCCGGCTCCCACCTGCAGGGGTGTCGCTTCACAGGCAGTGAAGCAGGTCTACAGGTGTCTATCTTTCTCTACCCCTCTCTGTCTTCCCCTCCTCTCTCCATTTCTCTCTGTCCTATCCAACAATGATGACATCAATAACAACAACGATAACTACAACAATAAAACAACAAGGGCAACAAAAGGGAATAAATAAATAAATATTAATATATATATATATATATATACCCCCACCAGAAAATGGGAAGTTGGATTACCAGGTCCTGGAAAAGGAAGTGAGTGAGGAGTGTGTGTGTGTGTGTGTGTGTTTCAGAGAAGGAATGCAGGGAATCTGGGCCTTGTGTGCTGAGGACAGGAGCCCAAGTTCACATCACTATTGTTTCCTCTGTAGTGTCACTTCTCTGAGGCTAATCTCTTGCCTAATCTGTAAAAAGGAAATGTTATAACAGTATCTAGCTCACACTGTTGAGAACAACTTAATAGGCACTCAACTGATAATTTTATCACACAGTGGGTAAAGTCAGTCATATTCTTATCCCATTAAGAGGAAAAGGAGGAGCTCCCTCTCCTCCTTATCTGTTAATTTGTGGCACCTACAATTCTTTTTTTTTTTCAAAATATTTAATTTATTTATTCCCTTTTGTTGCCCTTGTTGTTTTATTGTTGTAGTTATTATTGTTGTTGTTGTTGGATAGGACAGAGAGAAATGGAGAGAGGAGGGGAAGACAGAGAGGAGGAGAGAAAGATAGACACCTGCAGACCTGCTTCACCACCTGTGAAGCGACTCCCCTGCAGGTAGGGAGCCGGGGTTCGAACCAGGATTCTTATGCCGGTCCTTGTGCTTTGCTCCACCTGCGCTTAACCCGCTGCGCTACAGCCCGACTCCCGGCACCTACAATTCTTATCCACAGAATTGTGGGTAGGAAAGAACACTGTAGATCTGAGAGCCAAACCAGGATCTGTCACAGATTTTCTGTGTTACCTTGGGCTGAGTGTTTCCTTACTCTCAGCCTAAGTTTCCTCATGCACCAGATTTGATAGTCTTTTAAGAGCAGCCTCCAATAATCTATGAGCTCTGGTGTCATTCAAAGGACTTTCCAGGTCAATGAAATCTAATTTTGCTTTATAGGGCAGGCTTATTTTTGGGGTACTTGAAATATGCAGTCATTATATTGCACAGAGAAGATTGTCAAGTCATGAATATGTTTACTAATGAAATAACTGCTTACAAAATGAGTCCCTGCCCCAGCAGTCCTTCCTTCTTCTCCCAAGCTTCCCTCTCTCCTGATCCACCAGTGAATTTACCAGTCAGGGTTGGATAGTCCTCTGCAAACCCAAGGCCAAAAGTATTACAAAGTGAAACTGCAACCAGGTTTTGTAACCTTGGTTGGAAATGAGTTAGTGAAGGACTTGTATCTCACACAAAGCCATTAATAGGAGAGGACCTGGCTAGGGTCCCTTAGTCATTGTCCAGCGGTGGGCCAGGACCCTGACAAGAGTCATTTGCATATGAAAGAATTAGGCAAGGTACTTGAGGGAAATGATGAAGTTCTTGAAACAACCAAAAATAATCTTTGTGGTTTTATGTGAAGGTTAAGCCTGAAGTAAAGGATGCCATAGCAAGTTTCTTGGAGAAATTACAATTCCCTGACTGTTTTAGTAATAAGTGTATAGTATTTATACTTCCATTCATCAGCTGTAGACTTATTTTCATAGTGTTGGCTTTTTTCCAAGATAATAACATCTGTTTTGCCCTTCTTGTTATGTAATTATGATGCCCTTCTTACAGTGTAATCCTCATTTGGAGGGGAGTCACTTTAAGTCATTCTTTCCCAAGCTACTGTTTTTCATATGGTACCAGGGATCTAACTGAGGGTATTGTGTGTGTGTGTGTGTGTGTGTGTGTGTGTGTGTGTGTGTGACACTACTTAGCAGCCTTCCCTAGTCTAGTTTTTCTAATTATTATTATTGTTGTTGTTGTTATTATTATTATGAGTGGGGGCAGAGATACAGAGTAAGAGGAAAGATAACACAGCACCAGTCCACCATATGGAGTTCCCTATAGTGCTCACTGAGTCAAGGGCCTCATGCATGGTAAGGCATGCATTCTGCCCAGTGATCCATCTCCTTGTAACCCTTTCCCAGCTATTAAATAAAAAGATCTTTGGATCCTTTTTGCCATGTTCTTGTGCCCTAGTCACCTATAGACTTAGAATACCAACTCTCCAGAAGGTTTTGGAATCATAGGTATTTAACGCTGGAAGACCCTGCCCTCTCTGGACAGAGAGAATCATTGTGGCCCAAAGAAGGGGAGAAACTGTCGAGGGTCTAAGTATGTTTTGTACTTGCAGGACATAACCTACCTTCGCATCCCAGTGGCTGACACCCCTGAAGTGCCCATGTAAGTTGCCCTGAATGTCTTCCTGTGGGGCTGAAGGTGGTCTGAGGAAGGACAGAAAAGACTCAGACCAGAGTGAACCCAGCACAGGTGGTTACCCAAACCCAGGTCTGACTCTCTCTCAGCTAAACCTTGTCCATGCCCCCAGCCATAACATGCTCTACCCCAGACCTGTGAAATGGAGAAAGCACCATGTCTCTTAGGATCAGATGTGTTGGTAGATTCAGAAGCATCAGGCTCAGCTTATTCCTGGCCTGGAAGATGACATCTGGGCTCTGGCCGGGCTTGCCATTTATTCATTATGTGACCTTGGACAGTTTGCTTCTCTAAGAGGGGAAAGTGGGCATAGTTAACACTAGAGATCTTCCAAAGATCAGACAGCTTGGGTTGAGGTATTAGGACAGAGTCTGAAATGTGGTAGGGAGTTTCAAAAAGTAAGGGTTTTGTTTGTTAATAGCAGCAGTATCTCCAAGGGCCTAACACAAGCACTTGTACCTCTTGGAACTCTTTTACCATGCCCATTGCTGGTTGTCATTGTCTTCTGGTGGGCTAATTGCAGACCTTAGAGGAGTTGGATTCGCATTTCTCCTCCCACCTACTTCCTGGTAAGATCAAGATAAACCCATCATGGGCAGGATCCCCAGAGCCCACCAGAGTTGATGCTCTTGGCTTTGCAGTGGGATCTGCCATGACTGCCCTCTGTCACAGCTTGCAGTGCCCCCCTTCTTGCTTCACACACACTTCTTCCTTGTGCTGTAGTATCAGCCTCTGTTCACTGATTGTATCTGTGCACCGCAGAATTCTATCTCTTGCCGTATCATAAATGGAGGGGGAGACACCTCTTAGGAGATCTGCCTCCTCAGTGCTCCCTTTCCTGTTCCTTTGTCCTCCAGCAAAAAGCACTTCAAAGAATGTATCAACTTCATCCACTGTTGCCGCCTCAATGGGGGGAACTGCCTTGTACACTGGTGAGTTAAGAGGGAAGTTGGGGGAGAGGAAGTGACTGTCCTTCATCCCAAACACACTCATCCTACAGGAATGAGGTACCAGTGACATCTCCAGGCTATCATAATGCCTTACAGTCCACTATCCATCTGACAGAAGCCCACTGGGGATTTAAAAAGAGTCCTGGACTCCTTATACCAAAATGGCCTTGAGCACATAGCTATTTCTCTTTGAGACTCAATTTTCCAATCTGCAAAATTGGGGAAGGATCTAATAGATGGTACAGGCAGGTTCATGCAGGTAGGCCAGCACCCTTCAATAGTTCTGGCTCCCACCCCACCACCCTACTCCCTCCTGGCCATTGTGATAGTGCAGAGAACATCAGGCTGAGAGACAGGATCCTTAATCTTTCCAGTGGCTCTAACTCATTAATACCATTAATTCCATAGCTTCTCTTTCTGCTAGGTTCAGGATGGCTCTATTGAGTCCCTGCCATAAAAAATGGCCCCTCCCACTGTCTTTCCATCCTTCGGGGCCTGGGGTATCTCACCATTCTTCAATCAACCAGGCTTCCAACCACAGAGTCTTTGTATACTGTCAAAAACATTCTTTAAAATTTTCTATCTTTACTTATTTATTGGATAGAGACAACCAGTGATAGAGAGGGAAGGGAGTGGTAGAGAAGGGAGAGAGACAGACACCTGCAACACTGCTTCACCACTTGAAGAGCTTTTCCTTTGCAGGTGGGGACTAGGGGCTTGAACCTGGGTCTTTGTGCATTGCAACATGTGTGCCCAATGAGGTGCACCACCACCCACCCCCTCACCTTTTTTTAAAATTTAATTTAATTTAATTAATTTTTAAAAAATATCTTTATTGGGGGGATTAATGTTTACAGTCAACAGTAAATATAATAGTTTGTACATGCATAACATTTCTGTTTTCCACATAACAATACAACCCCCCAGGTCCTCTATCATCCTTTTCCGGGACCTGTATTCTCCCCCTGCCCCACCCACCCCAGTGTCTTTTACTTTGGTGCAATACGCCAACTCCAGTTCAGGTTCTACTTGTGTTTTCTCTTCTGATCTTGTTTCTAAACTTCTGCCTGTGAATGAGATCATCCCTCCCTTTTTTTTTAATTACCACCAAGGTTATTGCTGGAGTTTGGTGCCTGCACTATGAATCTATTGCTCCTGGTGGAGAGGGATACAGAGAGGGAGAAAGATAGAGACCTGCAGACCTGCTTCACTTCTCATGAAGCATCCCCCCCTGCAGGTGGGGAGGGGGGCTCAAACCTGGCTCCTAGTGCATGTTAACAGATGTGCTTAGCCTGGTACACCACCACCTGGCCCCCCAAAACATTCTTGACTAACCCTTCCCCAGCTTTCTTGATGTCATTTCCTCAGAAACCACTCCCTAACCTTACCCCCACCCCCACCACTAGATTAATATATTCTCCAATATAATTTCCTAGGTCCCGAATTCATCTTTTAATAAAAGATTTATTTTATTTATCACATATGAGTTTCCTAAAAGAGAGAGAGAAAGAGAGAAAGCAAAACATCACTCTGGCACATGCAGTACTAGGGATCATGCTGGAAACCTCAGGCATACAAATCCAACATTCTACCAGCTAAGCCATCTCCCTAGCCACTGGATTCATCTTTAAAATGATTACTACCAACTGAAATTGCTTTCCTGGCTAATGTCTGTATAAGCCTCAGCATAGCGGAGATCCTGTCTATCATATTCCCAGAGTCTGAAAAATGACAGCTGGTCAGAAAACATTGAATGAGTGAGTGAAGTGACATTTCACTAAGACCTCTCATGTTGGGGAAAGCTTGGGATACTCCAGGCAGAGAGAGCAGCTTTGGCAATGGCTTGGAGGTGGGAAGACAGGTGCTGGCATTTGGAAGGGAAAATGGAGAACTGAAGAAATCATGGGG
>NW_026647865.1:0-40910 GCF_950295315.1 Erinaceus europaeus
AGGGTCATTATGGGATGCAGAAGGTGGAAGGTCTGGCTTCTGTAATTGCTTCCCCACTGTACTTGGGCATTGACAGATCAATCCATACTCCCAGCCTGTCTCTCTCTTTCCCTAGTGGAATAGGGATCTGGGGAGGTGGGGCCCCAGGACACATTGGTGGGGTCATTTGTCAAGGGAAGTCAGGTTGGCATCATGCTAGCATCTCCAGATGCTAACCTGGTGGCTGAAAAGAGAGTTAACATATAAGCCAAACAAATTGTTGACTAATCATGAACCTAAAAGCTGGAATTTTCAGGTGAAAATTTGGGGTCTTCATTTTGTAGATAGTTAGTAGGCCTATTTTAGTTACAGTCCAAAGGGCCCATGACTATACTAGGTTTTTTTTTTTTTTTTGTTCTTAGGAAGCTTTCCTTTTGCAGGCAGTGAATTGTGAACTTGATCTGGGCTCTGGTGCACTATGTATTCTACCAGGCACATCACTGCCTAGCTCCTAGCCCCTGACTTTCTCTCTCTCTTCAATTTAATTATTGTATTTATTTATTTATTTCACCACTCTCATCACCAGGGGTCTGTGACTTTCTCTATTGGCCTGTGTTGTGAATAATGGCTTGTCCAATGAAGAGTTGTTGATTTTAAGTTTTAGTTGTTTTTTTTTTTTTACTCATTTTTAAGATAGAGTGGTGAAGCTTCTTACATGTCAGGCTGGAAAATGAAGACATTACATTTCTTCTACTTTCATTTTGATTCTGTTATTCAGATGGGCCTGCCTTCCTTCCTTCCTTCTTTCCTTCCTTCCTTCCTTCTTTCCTTCCTTCCTTCCTTCCTTCTTTCCTTCCTTCTTTCCTTCCTTCCTTCCTTCCTTCCTTCCTTCCTTCCTTCCTTCCTTCCTTCTTTCCTTCCTTCTTTCCTTCCTTCCTTCTTTCCTTCCTTCCTTCCTTCCTTCCTTCCTTCCTTCTTTCCTTCCTTCCTTCTTTCCTTCCTTCCTTCCTTCCTTCCTTCCTTCCTTCCTTCCTTCCTTCCTTCTTTCCTTCCTTCCTTCTTTCCTTCCTTCCTTCCTTCCTTCTTTCCTTCCTTCCTTCTTTCCTTCCTTCCTTCCTTCCTTCTTTCCTTCCTTCCTTCTTTCCTTCCTTCTTTCCTTCCTTCCTTCCTTCCTTCCTTCCTTCCTTCCTTCTTTCCTTCCTTCCTTCCTTCCTTCCTTCCTTCGCTTCCTTCCTTCCTTCTTTCCTTCCTTCCTTCCTTCCTTCCTTCCTTCCTTCTTTCCTTCCTTCCTTCTTTCCTTCCTTCCTTCCTTCCTTCCTTCCTTCCTTCTTTCCTTCCTTCTTTCCTTCCTTCCTTCCTTCCTTCCTTCTTTCCTTCCTTCCTTCCTTCTTTCCTTCCTCCTTCCTTCCTTCCTTCTTTCCTTCCTTCCTTCCTTCCTTCCTTCCTTCTTTCCTTCCTTCCTTCTTTTCCTTCTCTTCCTTCCTTCCTTCCTTCGTTCCTTCCTTCCTTCTTTCCTTTCCTTCCTTCCTTCCTTCCTTCCTTCTTTCCTTCCTTCCTTCTTTCCTTCCTTCCTTCCTTCCTTCCTTCCTTCCTTCTTTCCTTCCTTCCTTCTTCCTTCTTTCCCTTCCTTCCTTCTTTCCCTTCTTCTTCTTTCCTTCCTTCCTTCCTTCTTTCCTTCCTTCCTTCCTTCCTTCTTTCCTTCCTTCCTTCCTTCTTTCCTTCTTTCCTTCCTTCCTTCTTTCCTTCCTTCCTTCCTTCCTTCCTTCCTTCTTTCCTTCCTTCTTTCCTTCCTTCCTTCCTTCCTTCCTTCCTTCCTTCCTTCCTTCTTTCCTTCCTTCCTTCTTTCCTTCCTTCTTTCCTTCCTTCCTTCCTTCCTTCCTTCCTTCCTTCCTTCCTTCCTTCCTTCCTTCTTTCCTTCCTTCCTTCCTTTTCACTGATTTTTCTGGCTTCTACATTCTGTGGTTGAGTCTGAGCTTTTATTTTTTTCAATTATAAACTTCCGTTTGGTGCTCCTTATCTCTGTAATTTGTTTGATAGAATCTTTTTCTCACTGAGATGTTCCACTTTTCTCTTCCGTTTCAGTCATATTTGTACTTTCTTACTGAAACATCTTTCCATGGTTTCTTTAAAATCTTTGTCATATATATATATCTAATGTAGTAGTGATCTTGATTATCACAGGCATTTAATTATAAATTAATTTTGAGGGCTTTGTGGGTACATGAAGTGATTTTTCTATTGAAACCTGGACTCTTTTTTGTTGCCTTTATTGTTTATTGTTGTAGTTATTATTGTTATTGATGTCATTGCTGTTGCATAGTACAGAGAGAAATGGAGAGAGGAGGGGAAGAGAGAGAGGGGGAGAGAAAGATAGACACCTGCACACCTGCAGACCTGTCTCACCGCCTGTGAAGCAGCTCCCTTGCAGGTGGAGAGCCGGGGGCTCAAACTGAGAAAAACCTGGACTTTTTTTTTAACTTTTATTTGGAGAGTCAAAATATTCTTTTAGCCTTCTGCTCTAGCTTACTTTACTATCATTCTGGAAAAAGTTATATATATATATATTTTTTTTTCCCTGCAATTGACTATAGTGTAGACCTGTCCGCCTTGATCCCTATGGGTAAGGAAATCTTTTTGTCTGAGTGAAGAGAGGAGTTCAATTTCCATGTAGCCTCCCTTGCCCCTTAGTTTTAATAATAGTCACACTTTTATTATATTGTACCTATTTTGTTTTCTGTCAATACAGGGAAAGAATGGAGCTGCTGCCCAGAGAATTGGATTTCCTTTCATTCCTACTGTTATTTTATTTCTACCAATGACAAAAAATGGACTGAGAGTGAGAAGAACTGCTCGGGAATGAATGCTTATCTGCTGGTGGTCCACTCCAAAGATGAGCAGGTTCTTTCTAGTAGATATATATATTTCAATTAATTAATTAATTTTGACAGGACAGATAGAAATTGAGAGGAGGGTGGTGGGTAGAGGGGGCAGAGAGAGTGAAAGGGAATAGGAGAGAGAGAGAGAGAAAGAGAGAGAGAGAGAGAGAGAAAGAGAGAGAGAGAGAGAGAGAGAGAGAGAGAAAGAAACCTGCAGAGTTGTTTCACTAACAAAGTATCCGCCTGCATGTCGGGATCAAGGGTTTGAACCCAGATCCTCGTGTTAAATAAAGTGTGCACTTAATTGAGTGTACCATTGCCCCACACCTTTTAGTAGGCTGAATTCTTCCAGATCTTTCTTCTCTCTTGGTTCAGAAGGTTTTCATTGTTTGGGATATTGGTTCTGTGGCAGAAGATTTTTATTGAAATAAATGGAAAGGTATATCTAAATCTTTACATTACTTCCATACTTTCTGCATCTATAAAACTAACCCCCCACCCCAGAATAAATAGGGGGATTTAAAATATAACTTGTGAGGCTGAGTGGAAGGATGAAAATTGTTTGGCTTGAAATAGAAGTTCATTACTTCAACCTGGAAATGCTCTGTAAATTGACAGTTAAGTCAAGTATGGAAGGAAGCTTCAATCATGAAGTGTCACCAACAACAATAAGAAATGAAGTGAGGGAGATTCTGAGGTTATGAAAAGAAAACGATTTTGAATCTGAAGATATTTTCTTTTGATGGTGACAAAGCAAGGGGAAGTGAGCCCAAGATGAGAATGTATTATAGTTATGGCTAGAAATCACTCCCATATGTATTAAGTGTTGCTAAGCCTTGATTGTGTCTGCTCCAAATTTCTGTGTTGAAAATCTAATTCCCAACAGTGATGGTATTTAGGAACTTGCATCTTTAGATGCATAGGTGAAGAGAATGGAGTTCTTATCAATCAGACCAAATTTTTTTATCTTCATTGGGGGGAATTAATGGTATATAGTAAGTACAGGTTTTGATACATGTGTAAAATTTCTCAATTTTTTGCAAGACAATCTCACCCCTAGCCTAGGTGTTCCTTTATTATTATGCACCACAACCAGAAAGCTCCTCTCCCTTTCCAGAGTCCTTGACTTTGCTGTAATACATCAAACAATTTCTGCTTTGTGTTTTCCCTTCTATTCTTATTTCTCAACTTCTCTCTATGAGTGAGATGATCCCATATTCATCTTTCTATTTTTGGCTTATCTCACTTAACATGATTCCTTCAAGCTCCATCCAAGATGAGGTGAAGAAGGTGAATTATCATTCTTTATAGCTGAGCAGTATTCCATTGTGTAGATTGAACAGAACTTTCTTAGTCATTCTTCCTTTCATGGGGATATATCCTAAGGAATGAAATACACTCATCCAAAAAAGATCTGTGTGTACTTATGCTCACTGCAGCACAGTTTGTAATAGCCAAAACCTGGAGACCAATATTCTTATTGAAAGAGAGTCCACACCATCCCTTTCCTTTCCTCCACATGAGGAAACAGAAAGAAGGCAGCAGTTAGGAACTAGGGAAAGGGCTTTCACTTGACCAGTCTAGACTCCTTTACGGGGTCTTCCAGTTAGCAAAAATATAAGAAGTCAAGTTCTGTTGTTTGCAAAACTACCAAGTCTGTGGTGTTTTGTTACAGCAACTTTGACAGGCTGATACTAACTGTATGCTCACAAGTGATGTGTTTGACTCTGCCCTACTCAATTAGAGAAAACTTAGTCCTCTGTGGCTCTTCCTGGATTCCCCTCCACCCTTGTTGATTCTCCTTGAGGCAAAAAAAAAAAATAGTCATAACTCCTTTCTTTTCTCCCCTAGGATTTCATTAGCCAGAAAGTGAATCCAAAGTTTGCTTATTATGTGGGGCTGTCAGATCCAGAGAGGAAAAATAATTGGCAGTGGGTCGATCAGACACCGTACAATGAAAGTGCCACGTGAGTATACAGTTGGATGGAAAAATCTTGTCTTGGATCCTGCATGGACTTTTAGGACATTTCAACCATCAGCTACTAAAATAGAGTAACTTGAATTTAAGTCTAAAAGATTAGCTCATTTAAAATTATTATTTCTTATTTTCCAGAATCAGGGAATTACACATGCATGATTTCACTGTTCTCAGGATGCTTTTTTTTTCACTCAGAGGTGGAGATAGAAACTAAGAGGGAGAGACAGTACAGCACCAGGATCTGCCCCCTCCCAATCATCATAGCATTTTCCACATGGCGACTGAGCTTGACCCTGCCCTGTATGCATGGCCAGGCATACTTGCTACTAAATAGTTACTTTTCTGACTTCACATCATTTTGTAAATTTATGTATTTAATCAGCTCCAAGAAGAAGCCTATCACGCACAAATTGTTGTTTCTCCCATTCTAGAGTTGAAGAGACTTGAGTTTAGGCTTGTTGAATGTTTTCTAGCAGTGGCAGCACTGGTCTTTAAACCCAGGGCTAGTTCACACCCAAATCTATGCTTTAAACTACTATATTCACAAATCATAAATGGATCTCGTCAAACAAGTGCAACATGTAGCAAAAATTATGTCTATCAGAATCACAACCATTCAGTTTTACTATGTCCCACAAAGAAGATAGATTCTGATCATCTGGATTTGTCTCATTGTCTGGATTTTATAAGTCTTTTAGAACACAGGGTTGACATGATAGCTCATTTGGACAGTGTGCTACTTTTGTCATGCACATGACACAGGTTCAAGCCCAGCCCTCACTTTACTGAAGGGAACTTCACTGCTGTGGTGCTTAACCTCTATCTCTTGTCTTTCTTGGTGCCCAGTGATGACAAAACAAAACAAAACACACACAAATACCTTAGATGCTTTAGTTCATTTTAGTGCATTATTACCTTTGATCTTAATATAAATTGTGATATATATATATACATTCTTATGTTTTAGGTATAAAAATTGGGAATTTATTTATTTGTTTTTTCCTTTATTATTTATTTATTTATTTTTTCTGCACTTTTTTTTATTTAAGAAAGGAGACATTAACAAAATCATAGAATGAGAGGGGTACAATTCTGCACAATTCCCATAACCCGATCTCCACATCCCACCCCCTCCCCTGATAGTCTTCCCATTCTCTATCTCTCTGGGAGTATGGATCCAGGGTCTTTGTGGATTGCAGAGGGTGGACGGTCTGGCTTCTGTAATTGCTTCCCCACTGAACATGGGCGTTGACTGGTCGGTCCATACTCCCAGTCTGTCTCTCTCTTTCCCTAGTAGGGTGGGGCTCTGAGGAAGTGGCGCTCCAGTACACATTGATGGGGTCATCTGTCTAGGGAAGTCTGGTCAGCATCCGGAACCTGGTGGCTGAAAAGAGAGTTAACATACAAAACCAAACAAATTGTTGAACAATCATGGACCTAAAAACTGTAATAGTGCAGAAAGTGTTGGGGGGTATTCTCTGCATGCTCTTGTGTACTTCTGCTTTCAGGTATATATTTTTCCCCTAGTTTATGGGCACAGGTGAACCTATGCTGTATCTCAGGGGACCTGGACTATATCTAGGTTTGGGGACTTTATTGGGGAGTGGAACACCTGGAATGGAATTAGAGAATACTATGAAAGGAAAGGTCTCACCCGAGTGATGAAGCTGAAGGGTTGTCTTTCCTCACCTGAAGTCCCTGGTCACAGTCTGAAGTGCAGCATGCTGGGATGGCACTCGTGTTGATTAGGTTGCGATCCGCGGATGCAATATTATTTGATTTGAATTGAGAGCAGCATGCAGGAAAGTGGGCCCCACCCTAAGGTTCCAGGACTGGGGAAATATAGGCTCTATAGTGGAAATGTGAGGTTCCTGTAGTCTTAGGGTTCAAGAAGACAATGGATAGTTATTGTTATCATCACATTATTTGGTGATTGGGTTAACTTTGGAAAGTCTCTTTGTTAGGGTTTGGGGTATAATACCCAGCATCTTGTATATAGCTGTGCTGTCGGTTGCTTCTGTTCTCCCTGGTCTAGGCTTTTGGAAGAGAACATATCAAAGACAGCCTATGTATTAAAAAGACTCAGTCTGTGTTTTAAGAAGTTCTAGACATATCATCATTTTTCCACCTCTTATATTAATTAGTGGTTTATTAATGTTTACACTTTAATAGGATTGTACATAAACACCACTCCCACCACCAAAAGACTATGTCCCATCCCCACCACCCACCCCGCCCCCCCACCCTCCACGATGCCGGGAAGCTCAATGGCCACCCTCCCCTTCACCACAATGTTTTTACATTGGTGCCCTGCTCTCGATTTAATCAGAGCCTGCTTTTAGTTTCCCTTTCTGTTCTTCTTTCTCAACATCTGTTGATGAGTGGGGACATCCCATACTCATCTTTATCTTTCTGACTTAGCTGACTTAACATAATTCCTTCTAGCTCTGTCCAAGATGGGTCAGATAAGGTGGGCTCATTGTTCTTAATAGCTGCATAGTATTCCACTGTGTAAATGTACCACAGCTTTCTCAGCCACTCATCTGCTGTTGGGCAACTGGGTTCCTTCCAGGTTTTAGCTATTATGAATTGTGCTGCTATGAACATAGATGTACACACATCTTTTTGGTTGGGCATTATGGAATCCTTGGGGTATATCCCCAGGAGAGGAACTAAAGGGTCATTTGGAAGGTCTATGTCTAGCCTTGTAAGAGTTCTCCAGACTGCTGTCCAGAGAGGCTGGACCAATTTACATTTCCACCAGCAGTGTAGAAGGGTTCCTCTGTCCCCATAGCCTCTCCAACATTTGTTGCTGCTGTCCTTTTTGATGTATGCCATTCTCACAGGAGCGAGGTGGTATCGCAATATTGTCTTTATTTGCATCTCTCTGACAATCAGCGACCTGGAACAGTTTTTCATATGTTTGTTAGCCTTTTGGATCTCCTCTGAAGTGAATGTCTTATTGATATCCTCTGCACATTTTTGGATGGGGTCATTTGCTTTTTTGGTGCTAAGTTTGCTGAGTTCTCTGTATATTTTGGTGATTATTCTCTTTCTGATGTTTGGTATGTAAAGATCTCCTCCCATTCCGTGAGGGGTCTCTTTTTGTGTGATAGTTTCTTTGGCTGTGCAGAAGCTTTTCAATTTGATGTAGTCCCATTGGTTTGTTTCTGCTTTAGTCTTCCTTGCAATTGGGTTTGTTTCATCAAAGATGTCCTTGAGATTTAGGTGGGAAAGTGTTTCACCAATGTTTTCCTCTAAGTATTTGATAGTTTCCGGTCTGACATCCAGGTCTTTGATCCATTTGGAGTTGATTTTTGTTTCTGGTGAGATAAGGTGGATCAATTTCATTCTTCTTCATGACCCAGTACCCAGTTTTCCCAGCACCATTTATTGAAGAGAGCCTCCTTCTTCCCTTTAATACTTTGGGTCCCCTTATCAAAGATTAGATGTCCATAGGTGTGGGGGTTTAGATATGGGCTTTCAATCCTGTTCCACTTATCTGTGTGCCTATTTTTGTTCCAGGCTGTTTTGATGATGATGGCATTATAATATAGTTTGAGATGTGGGAGTGTGATGCCTCCGTTTCTGTTTCTTTTCCTCAAGATGGTTTTGACAATTCTAGGTGTTTTCTGGTTCCAGATAAATGAATGTAGTTTTTGTTCTATTTTCTTAAAGAAGCTTGGTGGAACTTTGATGGGTATCGCATTAAATTTGTATATGGCTTTGGGGATAATATTCATTTTGATGATATTTATTCTTCCGATCCATGAGCATGGGATGTCTTTCCATTTCTTGGTATCAGTTTCTATTTCCTTGAAAAGTGACTCATAGTTTTCAGTGTACAAGTCTTTCACTTCGTCGGTTAGCTTTACTCCTAGGTATTTTATTGATTTTGTTGCAACCATGAATGGGAGTGATTTCTGGATGTCTTCTTCTTAAGTTTTAGTGTTTGCATAGAGAAATGCCACTGATTTTTGTACATTGATTTTGTAGCCTGATACCTTGCTATATTGCCTAATAACTTCCAGTAGTTTTCTACTGGATTCTTTAGGTTTTTCTGTGTATACTATCATGTCATCTGCAAATAAGGAGAGTTTGACTTCTTCCCTTCCAATCTGTATTCCTTTGATTTCTTTCTCTTGCCTGATTGCTATGGCAAGAACTTCCAATACTATGTTGAAGAGTAATGGTGATAGTGGGCAGTCCTGTCTAGTCCCTGATGTGAGGGGGAAATGCTTTCAACTTCTGTCCATTGAGTATGATGTTGGCTGTAGGTTTGCTATATATGGATTCCACTATCTTGAGGAATTTCCCATCTATTCTCATTTTTTGTAGAGTTTTGAGCATGAATGGGTGTTGGATTTTGTCAAAGGCTTTCTCTGCATCTATTGAGATAATCATGTAGTTTTTGGCTTTTCTTTTATTGATGTAGCGAATGACACTGATTGACTTGTGGATGTTGAACCAGCCTTGCATTCCTGGGGTGAATCCCACTTGGTCGTGATGAACAATCTTTTTGATGTGCTGTTGTATCCAGTTGGCCAAGATCTTGTTTAATATTTTTGGCATCTATGTTCATCAGAGATATTGGTCTGTAGTTTTCCTTTTTTGTGTGTCCCTATCTGCTTTGGGTATCAGAGTGATGTTGGCTTCATATAAAGTGGAAGGGAGTGTCCCTGTTTCTTCGATCTTATGGAAAAGCTTTAGGAGTATGGGTATTAACTGTTTCCTGAAGGTTTTGTAGAATTCATTTGTGAAGCCATCTGGTCCAGGACTTTTTGTTGTTGGGGAGATTCTTAATAACAGTTTCGATTTCTTTGTCTGTGATTGGTGCATTTAGGTTTTGTAGTTCTTCTTGGTTCAGTTTTGGAAGGGCATATGCTTCTAGGAATTCTTCCATTTCTTCCAGATTTTCTAGCTTGGTGGTGTATAGTTCTTCATAGAAGTCTTGCATGATTTTCTGGATTTCTGTGGTGTCAGTTGTGATATCTCCTCTGTCGTTTACAATTCTATGAATTTGAGTGTTCTCCCTTTTTTGTTCAGTGAGTCTGGCTGGGGGTTTGTCAATCTTGTTTAATTTTTCAAAGAACCAACATTTGGCTTCATTGATCTTCTGTATGGTTCTCTTATTTTCGATGTTGTTTCTTTCTGCTCTAATTTTAGTGATTTCTGTCCTTTTGGTTGCTTTAGGGTTCCTTTGTTCCTCTTCCTCTAACTCCTTACAGTGTGCAGTAAGTTTGTTTATTTGGGTTTTTTTCTTGTTTTTTAATATGTGATTGTATGGCTATGAGTTTCCCTCTCAGTACTGCTTTAGCTGTGTCCCGAATATTTTGATAGATTGTGTCTTCATTTTCATTTGTTTCCAGGAACATTTGTATTTCTTGCTTGAGTGTCTCTCTGACCCAGTGGTTCTTAAGCAGTATGTTGTTTAGTTTCCAGATTCTGTGACTTTTAATAATTTTCTGTTTGTTGTTAAATGTTAGTTTTACTCCACTGTGGTCTGAGAAAATACTTGGGATGATTTCAATGCTCTTGAATTTATTGATGCTGTCTTTGTGGCCTAATATGTGGTCTATCCTTGAGTATGTGTTGTGTGGATTTGAAAAGAATGTGTATTCCAGTTTTTTGGGGTGAAGAGCTCTGATAATGTCCAAGAGGTCTAGTCTGTCCATCTCTTCATTTAATTCTCTTGTTTCTTTGTTGATTCTGTGTTTTGTTGATCTGTCTAAGTTTGATAGGGGGTTGTTAAAGTCTCCCACTATTATTGTATTACTATTGATGTATTTTTGAAGTTCTTTGAGAAGGTGTTTGATGTATTTAGATGGTCCCTCATTGGGTGCATAGATGTTAATAATTGTTATGTCTTCTTGGCTGATTGATCCTTTAATCATTATGTAATTACCTTGCCTATCTTTTATTACTTTATTTAATTTAAAATATATTGTTTCAGAGATGAGAATGACTGTTCCTGCCTTTTTTTGTGGTCCATTAGCCTGTAGGATAGTTTTCCATCCTTTCTATTTAAGTCTGTGTTTATCCTGTTGGATCAAGTGGGATTCTTGCAAGCAGCATATGGTTGGGTTATGTTTTCTGATCCATCCTCCCACTCTGTGCCTTTTAATGGGTGAGTTTAAGCCATTGACATTTACTGATATTATGGATTTAATGTGTTGTAGTGCCATTGTACAACAAGTTTTTATTTGATATGTTGCAAATATTATAGTGATGTTCTTGTTTATAAGAGGTCTTTTAGAACCTCTTTCAGGGCCGGTTTGGTGATAGTTGCTTCCTTTAACTATTGTTTGTCTGAGAATGTTTTGATGACTCCATCTGGTTTGCATGAAAGTCTAGCTGGATATATTATCCTTGGTTGAAACCCTTTATGATTCAGGGCTTGATAGATATCTTGCCATTCTCTTCTGGCCTTTAGAGTTTGGGTGGAGAAGTATGCTGATAGTCTTATAGTTCTTCCCCTGTATGTGATTTTTGTTTTTCTCTTGTAGCCTTTAGGATCCTTTCTTTATCCTTACTTCTTTTCCTTGTAACTATTATGTGTCTTGGTGTCTTCAGGTCTGGGTTGATTCTGTTTGGGACTCTCTGAGCCTCTTGGATCTTAATGTCCTTCCTGTTGTTTTGGACTGTTAAGTTTTCTTCTAGAATGCTTACTTCTCCTTCCTCTCTTTCTTCCTCTGGCAGGCCAGTTATACGAATGTTACTTCTTTTGAGATCATCCCATATGTCTCTGTTGTTGTTTTCAGTGTCTCTCAATCTCTTTTTGAGCTCTTTCACCTCTTTCTTAGTTTTCTCAAGCTCATCCTCTGTCTGGCTAATTCTGTTTTCTGCTTCTGCTAGTCTTCTTTCCCTTCCCTTGGCTGCTTTCTTCATTACTATTATAACTGAAAGCTATTTCAGCTTTCAGTTCTCTAATTCTCAGGGTAGTTAGTATTTTCCTTGAGGGTCTCATCTGTTGTTTCCCTAATACTGCCATTCTTTTCCTCCAAAGTTGTTTTCATTTCTGTGATTAATAAATTTATTATTGCTTGCATGCTTTTCTTATCTATGGTTACTTCTGGCTGATTTGTAGTTTCTTCTAGGTTTTTGTCTTCATTCATTGTATTAGCAGTTTTATTTGCTCTTGATCTACCCATTTTTAATGTGTTTTTTATTTTTATGTTCTGTTGTTCCTCAGTTGCTTTGTTTTATGTACAAGCCACACTATACTAAATACCTTTATGACAAATGCAATCACCACCCTCAGAAATTACAATAGTAACTAAAGCAATGACTGAAGCAGTTTAACCAATACCAGTTAGTCCCACAATGTCTTCAGTTCAAGAAAAAATAGCAACCAAATCTAAATGAAAAGGAAAGAGAAAGGAAAAAAGGGATAGCAGGAATAGATAATTATGCAAATCTAGTGTCCACTGTAGATTCTAGGGGTATTAAGAGGGGAATGGGAAGGGGAAGTACTTCGAGCAGAGACACACACAAAGAGAGTCTGCTTTGAGTCAGATTTCTTCCCTGAAATAGTTCACAAATAAGTATCAGTGAATTCAGAAGGCAGGGGGAGGAGGAAGGGAGAAAGTTAGACAGGGGAAAAATATAGAGAAAAGAAAAAATAAGGAAACAGAGAAATAAAAGCAGTGAAAGGAGAGTTGTATATATATATATATATATATATATATATATATATATATATATATTTAATTGGCTTGGAGGTGGAAGAAGGGTGATAGTGTATAGAGGAGGTATGAAAACTGAGACATGTTTCTCTCACAGTGGGTGATAATTCTTGTCATCTAGCAATGGAAAGTATACTAAGAGTTAATTTTGGTCACCTGAGGGGGGCAAGGGATATATATATATATATATACATATACATATACATATGCATATGCATATACATATATATAATAGTATTTGTAAAATAGAACAGAGTAAAAAGCCCAAGTAGTGGGTCTACAGCTTGGACAGCTCCCTGTTAGCCTATGTACATTTAGTCTAGACAACTCATTGAGAAAGAAAACACAATACAAAACAAACGTGAAAAAAAGGAAAAAAAAAACCTTTCAAGCATGCTGGGTGAGGCTTGCTTGATTGCTAATTGTCACTTGAATGGGTCTAAGTCCCTTACTCAGAGGAACAACAGAAATAGCCTAGAAATTTGGAAGCAGGGTTTAAAGCAGGGTTTAAGGGTTTAATGGCACCGGTGGGCCAGGAATCTTGGTAAAGAAAGGAGCTCCAAGGGGATCCTGCTAGCAGCAGCTCCCTACCCCCAGGGTCTGGTTATGGGGAGAGAAATAATCAAGAAATTTCCTTTCTTTTTGCTCTAATTTTTAACCCAAATTGAATTATAATCACCTCCCTGGTCTACCTTTAGGATGCCTCCTTGCTTGTCCCGCTGAAGGCCAGGATTTCAAGGCTTTCTAGAAGTTGATGTCAGAACCCAGGGGTGCTGCTACCTTCCAGTTGCCATCTTGGCTCTGCCTTCAAAAATTGGGAATTTAATTTGTCCTAGATAACAGAAATTGTATGGAGATTCAATGATTTTTAATGAGTCTATGTACTCTAAAAGCAGTACACTAAAGAAAATACTGCACTGTTATGTGGCCAGGGCAAAATCTTCATCACTTAAGGGAAGCTATGGGCCTACAGTCCCCTGAGGTCAATAACCACATGGGTGTGAACATATGAAAGGGAGCCTTGGGATGTCTGATGCATGGAGATTGTTTAATGCAATGAGAAGATTGCTGATACCTTTGAGGGAAACTCCAGAGATGCAGGTGAGGAAAGACTGTATGTGATAGGGAAAAGAATGACTGAGGCATGTCTGACCTTGACTTCCAAGTAACTTAACTCCAGTCTTTTCCCTTCCTACCTCTCCCTCTTTTCAAAGCATTATTTCAAGCAGCACCCTCTTACTTTTTCTCCATTCAGATTCTGGCACCCAGATGAACCCAGTCAGCCTAGTGATGGTTGTGCTGTACTGCTTTATCGTTCTTCACCAAGGAAATGGGGCTTGAATGATGTTCGTTGTCAAGAAACTCACAAGTCAATTTGCAAGATGATGAAGATATACTTATGAGTGGAACATTCTCCATGTGCATGTGGCTTAATTGGCATTCATTCTTAAGAGATAACTCATTTGTTCTTTTTATTCATGTGTCAACAGAATTTTTCTCTAGGTAGTCACCTAAACCTGTTGACATTGGGTCAGTATACATATTCATTACTTTATTCATTAACTAAGAGAGCATTTTCTGAGTATTTTCCATGTAAAGACATTATAGTAGAGCCTTCCAGATAATTAGAGGGAGCATGTATCTCCTCTCCTAATATTTTTTTATTGATAATTGGCTAGAAATTGCTAAAATTGAATGATGTGGGTCTTACATCTATTTCAGTTGATCCAAAACAAAGTAATCTCAACTGTTCCTTTTGATTTTTCAGATAGAGTCATTGCCTTTAATGGAGAATATTGTAGAATAATGGAAATACAATACATATCGTAGAAAATTAGTTCTTTTTTTTTTTACTCTTTTTTTTATTCCCTTTTGTTGCCCTTGTTGTTTTTATTGTTGTAGTTATTATTGTTGTTGTCATTGTTGGATAGGATAGAGAGAAATTGAGAGAGAAGGGGAAGACAGAGAGGAGGAGAGAAAGATAGACACCTGCGGACCTGCTTCACCGCCTGTGAAGCGACTCCCCTGCAGGTGGGGAGCCGGGGTTTGAACCGCGATCCTTATGCCGGTCCTTGTGCTTTGCACCACCTGTGCTTAACCAGCTGCGCTACAGCCCAACTCCCAATAAGTTCTTATTTTGAGCCAATATACAACATGGGTTTCTTTTTATTTTTTTAAGTTGAGGACTTCCTTTTTAAATATTGTATTTACTTATTTTAATGAGAGACATAGAGAAAAGTACAGAGTGAGAGAGGGAGAGAGACTAGAGCATCGCTTAGCTGTGCTTTATGGTGGTGCTGGGGACTGAACCTGGGACCTCAGAGCTCAGGCACTAAAATCAGTTTGCATAACCATTATCCTATCTCTCCAGCCCTGGATTTCTTAACATTTTTGTTTTTAAACTTGGACTCTCCATTTGATACACATATTCCCTCTAACACTATGTGAGAATTCATATAGATTTTATGTGCTTTCAATACATAATATAATTTTTTGCTTGGACATAAATGTATACATATATAGCTACATAGCTAACATAAATTATATATAACATACTGAAAAAGGAATATCAGAGATTGCACACTAAGGATCTAGAATTGGAGAACTGGAAGTTATTGCCACAGAGTTAACAGATTTATATTCATCTTGTATTTTGAGAACATTTTCTTTGTTTCAGTATTACAGTTTCTATGTATAGCATGCAGCTCAGAATGGTTCCTGCTGTTTCTGTTTTCTCTTTTTACTAAAGTTCTTACATATGCTTTTCTTCTACTATAATATAAAATATAAAGTATTTATAATAAAACCTGTTATCAATTATCTTGTTATGGTAATTATTATTGATCCTGGTGATGCTGATTTTACCAAGATTATCCCAATGTTCCATCCAG
This sequence comes from Erinaceus europaeus, assembly GCF_950295315.1. Taxonomy (NCBI): domain Eukaryota; kingdom Metazoa; phylum Chordata; class Mammalia; order Eulipotyphla; family Erinaceidae; genus Erinaceus; species Erinaceus europaeus. The sequence continues at coordinate 15,410 of NW_026647865.1, forward strand.
AGATTATGTCATTGCCAGTAATGTCATCATTGGGATGTAATTTGACACTCATTTTCTGATTTCATCTCAATATGAGCTATGTTTACACATACAGGTCTAATCTTATATACTCAATGTAGGATTCTCGATTTTTCCTCAGAAAGAAACTTACATAATAGTATTTGGAGATTCTGAGAAAAGTTTACTTTGGATAGGACAGAGTAATTGAGAGGGAGGGGAGAGTGAGAGAGGGAGCACTGTGGAAAGCTTTTCGAATTGTGAAGCACTGCTTGCAGGTGTCTCTGTCTCTCTCCCTTTCTATCACCCCTCCCCTCTCTATTTCTGGCTGTCTCTATCCAGTAAGTAAAGATAGTAAAAAATTAAAAAGAAAAGAGAGGGAGCTGGTTTACCACTTCCTGCCACTTCCTACCTGGAGGTGGGAAGCAGAAGGTTGAACTTGGGTCCTTGCATATGATAACATTTCTGCTTAATGGATGTGCCATTTCCAAGTGGTGGGAAAACTTTATTTATAATAATCTGCCACTATTATTGCAGTAATATTGGGATGGAAAGAAGGAAGTTTCTTTGTCAGAGTAGAGGGTGTGCTTAACCTGGATTTGAAAGGGAGAATGATGATACTAGTCAATCCTCAGATTTTTCTTTCTTTCTTTTTAAAATATCTTTATTGGGGATTGATGGTTTACAGCCAATAGTAAAATACAATAGTTTATATATGTGTAACATTTCTCAGTTTTCTACATAACATTTATTTCTTTTTTTTATTTATAAAAAGGAAGCATTGACAAAACCATAGGATAAGAGGGGTACAACTCCACATAATTCCCACCACCAGAACTCCGCATCCCCCCCGTCCCCTCCCCTGATAGCTTTCCTATTCTCTATCCCTCTGGGAGTATGGACCCAAGGTTATTGTGGGATGCAGAAAGTGGAAGGTCTGGCTTCTGTAATTGCTTCCCTGCTGAACATAGGTGTTGACTGTTGACCTATACTTCTAGCCTACTTCTCTCTTTCCCTAGTTGGTGAGGTGTTGCTGAGGAATTATTCTGATGCAGTCTCCGCCCCCAGGTTTTACTACGCCCCGCAAAATCCTAGCAGTGCCCCTTCAACGAATCCTCGCCCCACACGTCACCCCTGGTTGTTGCTCAATAAAAAGCCCCCTCACCACCCCCCCTCTCTCTGGGCTCTCAGCTCCCTGTCTCTCAGATCTTGCCCCCTTCTCTCTCCCTGTGGTCAGGTACTGGGGACGGCCATTGCCGGCTGGCTCCAAGTGGTCTGAACCAACCCCCCCATCCTATAATAAAGATCTGTGTACCCCTTTGCTCTGGACGTCCGCTCTCTTCTCCACGGTGCAGCCTGACACCAGACCACCACCACAACATCTGGCGCCCATCATGTTCCGCGCCACACCCTGCTGGGTGGCCTGGCCTGAGGTCCCCGAAACCGCCCAGACACAGGTAAGTGGCATCCGCCCACCTCTGTGGCCCCGTGTTTCCCTCCACCATGGGAAATTTTTCGTTTTATGGGGAGGTGTCCCAGTCATTATCTCTTGACCTGGGACAAATTCGCGCTGTCATAAACGGTTTAATTTTCACTACCCCTTGGATTTTTATAACTGTGGTCGCCACTTTCAAGATATGTAAAATGTGGTATGCCATAAGGATAAGTGACCTTGAGGCTGAGATACGAGAGTTAAATCACATGTGCTTAAGACTTAGGCGTCCTAAGCGATCAGCGGCTAGACCCAAGAATTTTGTTCCCACAGACACGTACACGTGTTCGGACTTTCCTCCTCTGACCCTGCCCCCTGCCGCAGCGGTTTCAGCTCCCTGAGGCTTCCACATCCCTGACCCCCCCCCCCCCTGCCCCTGCCACCTCGGTTTCAGCTCTGCCTGCAGCTTCTGCGTTCCTGACCCCACCCCTGCCCCTGCCACCTTGGTTTCAGCTCTGCCTGCAGCTTCTGCATTCCTGACCCCGCCCCCTGCCCCTGCCACCGTGGTTTCAGCTCTGCCTGAGGCTTCCTCATCCTTGACCCAGCCCCCTGCTGATACGTCATCATTAAGGGACCTAGTGGCTGAGATACGAGAGCTAAAGGATATTTTTTCAGCATTTAAGGACTTTAAACCATGTGCAGTCCACCCCGGGAGCTCTGTCCCCGTAGATATGCGTTCAGTTTCCCCTGCGGCCACTACAGCAGTTTCTATGGCACCTTCCACTTCTGTAGCTCCCTCTACCGTGCCATCGGACCAAATCCACACCTTCCTGGTAAACGTGGCCCCTTCTAAACAAAACCCTCAGCCGTGGCAGCCATACTCCTCTAAAGAGCTTGGAACACTCAGGCAAGTGGTCAGGGAGGACAATATTCGTGCTCCATGGACCAAGTCTGTCTTAAGGAGCTTTTACCAGCATCTTAATACACCACAGGACTGGAAAGATGTGGCTTGTGCTTCACTCCCAGACCCACTCTATCTTCAGTGGCAGGCATGCTTCCACAATGAGTGCTCTAGACAGTCGCAGGAAAATAGTAACAAACAGGTAGAATGGAATTCTGATGCTTTGTTTGGAGCAGGAGCTTATGAATCTGGAGGCAGAAGCCAGGTTTCCAACCGGTTATTTTGAACAGGTATGCATCTGTGCAACACAAGCATGGGAAAGGGTGACCCCACCCAATGTAGATTCGTCAGCTCCCATTAACTCTTTTCACCAAGGCTCTGATGAATCATTGGCAAGCTTCATCTCAAGGGTGAAGAGAAGCTTAGAGAGATAGGTTTATAATCCTGACATCCGTGCACTACTCCTGTGCTCTATTGTCTGGGAAGGCATGACACCACAATTCCGTCAGGCATGCCTTAATCTTAAACACCTACACCCAGATAATTGGATTCTGGTGACACAGGAACTTACATCAGGCAATTATGGGACACCCGCTATGACACAGGTTTATGCAGTTGCCCCATGTAAGCAAAACGGGCCTGCTTTCAGTGTGGTCGCCAAGGACATTGGCGTAACCAATGTCCTGATAAGTTGCGACCACGCCTCCAGTCAGGGAAACCACGCCTCCAGCCAGAGCAACCCCGCTTTCAGTCAGGGAGCCAGAGACCACGTACTGTTTGTCCAAAATGTCGTAAGGGGTTTCATTGGAAGAGAGATTGTTGGTCCCAATTTTATAAAGATGGTTCGCCCCTGAATGGTACAAATTCGGGGCCTGAGATTTTGTGGACCACTCCTGTTTTAGAATGGGGCCACCCTTCTATGACAGTAAAGATTGGCAATATTCCTTTTAAATTTTTGATTGACACGGGGGCAGCAAAGACGATTTTAAGGCAAGAAGAGGTTCCCCAAAATTGGGAACTTATCCCTGGACCCAGTATACATGGAATAGGAGGGATGACCCCATCATTTTGCACACGAGACTCGCTTATGTGGGAAGACCCAGAAGGTTCTACTGGACACTTCCGCCCTTAGGTAGCTAATATTAGCACCAACCTACTTACTGGGCAGGGATCTTCTGGAATGTCTTGATATTAGGATATCCACAGATGCCTCTGCAGAGTGCAAAACTCGTTCCCGCGATACCAGGTCTAATCAGCACCCCCAATACTAAATGCCACTGTTCGTAGCCAAACACCCCGCTTAAGCTGGCTTTCTAATGAGCCAGTCTGGGTGGAACAGTGGCCTTTACCTAGGGATAAGCTAGAAATTTTAAAAGAGCTTGTCCGAGAGCAGTTGTCCTTGGGACACATTCGTCATTCTCGAAGCCCATGGAGTACTCCTGTCTTTGTGATTAAAAAGCACTGGGGAAAATGGTGCCTCCTTCAAGATCTCTGTGCAGTAAATAAAACCATGCAGGTCTGGGGTTCCCCCCAAAGGGGTTTGCCTCTTGCTTCTGCAATTCCCACGGGAATTCCAATCATAGCTATTGATATACAAGATTGTTTTTTCTCTGTTCCCTTGCATCTGCAAGATTGTAAACGTTTTGCCTTCTCTGTTCCATCTATTAATAATGCCAGCCCTGCTGATAGATTTGAATGGGTGGTGCTGCCCCAGGGTATGGCCAATAGTCCTACTATTTGTCAGGAGGCTGTTAAATCTGCCCTTGTCCCATATATTCATAAGGGCCTTCATATTTTTCATTATACAGATGATATTTTAATATGGGGAAAATCAGATATAGATCTCTATGCCTTATGTGATTTTCTCATTCCTGCATTAAAGAAAAGTGGCCTTAATGTAGCCCCTGAGAAGATACAGCTAATCCCTCCAATATCCTTCCTAGGTTCAGAGATTTCTCTAACGCAAATTCGTCCCTTAAAACCTAATATTACCTTCCCTTCTAACCTTACTCTTGCTTCTTTACAAAGTTTTCTAGGAAATTTAAATTGGCTTAGGCAGTATCTCTATCTGCCCACAAGCTGCCTCCAACCACTGTTTGACCTGTTGAAAGGAAACAAACAGCCCTCTTCAAAACGTAAGTTAACTCCTGAGGCCTCCTCGGCATTGGAAAGGGTTAACCAGGCCCTCCAGGACTTGCACCTTGTTCGATTCTCCCCCTCCTCTCCGGTAAACCTTCTAATCTTCAACTCCACCCCCACAGTAGTAGGGGCACTGTGGCAAGACCATGGGGTTCTCGAGTGGCTTCACACGGCAGTAGGAGGAGCTCCAAGACTCCTCACTGAGATAGATGCGTTAGCATTCATGGTTCGCCAAGGGAGAAATAGGTCTGTGCAGGTCTTAGGGAAAGAACTGGATTGAATTATTCTGCCCTTTTCTCTCACAGATACAGAGTGGCTTATATGCCATCATTCCCGCTTTGCCATAAGCTTCGTGGGGTTTCCAGGACAAATAGATAACCATTTTCCTTCTTGTTGTTGCGGCGGTCTGGTATCGGGCTGCACCGCGGAGAAGAGAGCGGACGTCCAGAGCAAAGGGGTACACAAATCTTTATAATAGGATGGGGGGGAGGTTTGGTTAAGACCACGTGGAGCCAGCCAGCAATGGCTGACCACGGGGGGAGAGCAGGGAGCGAGACCTCAGAGAGGGAGAGCCGAGAGCCCAGAGAGAGCGAGGGGAGGGGTGAGGGGGCTTTTTATTGGGCGACAACCAGGGGTGACGTGTAGGGCCAGGATTGGTTGAAAGGGGGCACTCTAGGATTTAGCGGGGCATAGAAAAACCTGGGGGCGGAGCCAGGATTGGTTGAAAGGGGGCACTCTAGGATTTAGCGGGGCATAGAAAAACCTGGGGGCGGAGCCAGGATTGGTTGAAAGGGGGCACTCTAGGATTTAGCGGGGCATAGAAAAACCTGGGGGTGGAGACTGCATCAGAATAATTCCTCAGCAACACCTCCTCCTATTCCTTTATATCTAAATGGACACAGTAAAGAAAAATGGAATGGGGCAGGCTTAAATGTTTTAGAGGAATGCCATGCTCAGGTGGGAAGATGTAGGACTTTCTGTGGAGGAGGGAAGGCTTAAATGGCTGCCAACCTTGTGAGATTTATGCGTCCTCCTGTGCTCAACCCCTCTTTAGAGAGAGAGACTTACCTGGAGAGACTCATCTCATAGGTTTAAGCGCAGCCTGCTCAACCATCTCTTCACAATATCTCTACATCTTTTCTATCTTTCTACCTAGTAATAGCATAAGATGTACAAAGTCTATAAAAGACTATCATGGGGCAGAAACCTTTTGGGCATAAGTCTAAATGATATAACAAAATAGGAAGAGACAAGTAGGGGAGAAGTAAAAGCCAGTGTGGTGTGAAGGGAAGGATTGGTATGTAAAGGAGCATTCCCTGTTTGGGTGGGGAAAGGGGCAAGGGTACATAATGAGGGGGAGGTGGGAGGCATGACCCACCAAACAGAGGGGCTATTTGGCATTGTATAGTCCTCAAGGCAACAGTCTGTAAAGTCTATGAATTACTCAGGATCAGTCTATGAAAAACCAGCAGCGTGAAGGGAAATAAGCTGCTTCAAAATTGTGTAAAATGTATATAGGGTATGTCAGAAAGTCCGATACAAGTCTCAGTCTGAAGTAGATGGCTAGGGGGAGAATTGGCAGGGGATGCAACGCTGCATGAGAGAGGTCAGCCGCTGTAATGTTGTTCTTTTGTAGATAGCTAGCTGGAACTGCCAACACGTAACAAGCAGGTCAGAAGCAGGAACGGTAACCAGGCATGAAGAAAGTTCTGTCCTTGGAGTTTGTGTATCAGGTTCTTCAGATCGCGTTGAGTGACATCTAGGGTTTCGGGGGGTGTGCCACGGTAGTCGTGCCATCTAGTGAGTGACGTCAGGGTGTGCAGGGGTTCAGATGGTTTTTCCGGGATTCCTGTGAAAGAAACATAAACAATCTGCTTCTCGTGGTTAGCAGGGCATCTGATTTGAATGCTTTATAGAAAAAGAGGTTTGGTGCCTTGACCAACTGAGTATTGGGGGATGTATCTTTCCTATTCATTTATGATTATATTTTATATTATTTGTCATGGTAGTCAGCCGTTTATCTGGAAGGTCCTGGGTGATTCATGGGGAAAAAGACCTTATCTTTTAACAAAGACTCTAAGGTGTAGGGAAGCAGGAACTATCTTATCCCTTTTTTTTTTTTTTTGTATCTTGCCTTTTGTTGCCCTAGTTGTTCTTGTTGTAATTATATTGTTATTATTGCTGATATTGTGGTTGTTGGATAGAACAGAGAGAAATGGAGAGAGGAGGGAAAGACAGAGGGAGAGAAAGATACCTGTAGACCTGCTTCACCGCCTGTGAAGTGATTCCCCTGCAGGTGAGGAGCCGGGGCTCAAACTGGGATCCTCAAGCCAGTTCTTGCTAAACCCGCTGTGCCACCACCCAATTCCCAGGAACTATCTTTTAACATAAACTCTATGGCCATGCCAATAGCAACCTTGAGGGCACATGTGGCTCCCCACATGTCCCCCTGTCTTATATCATGTTTTGATGTTTGGCGGACTTTGTTTTGTGGCAGGGTGGACTGTGCCTGTCTTAGGTTGGGGATCAGCCTTCCGTCTTACCCGTCATTGGAACACCTGGTCATTTTTGCCCAATAGTACCAGATGCCCTGTCTTAGGTGGACTGGATAGCGCTAGTTTCCTCTTACCCGTCATTGGCTAGCCAGCCCTCTACATGGTGGATGTTCTGATGGAGGGGGGCAAATCCTCCACAGCAACTCAATATTCTGCCATGTCCAGCCTATGATAGTGACTTTGTATAGGTTGCATCTTTATGGCATCAATCTGTTGCTGCAAAAGGCCATGAGCTTGTTAAGAATTATAGGACTGTGGTCCGGGAAGTGATGCAGTGACTAAAGCCTTGGACTCTTAAGCATGAGGTCCTGAGTTCGATCCCTGGCAGCACCTGCACCAGAGTGAGTCTGGTTCTTTCTCTCTTTCTCATTAATAAATAAATTTAAAATGTTGAAAAAAAGAATTATAGGACCTATTGTGAGCAGAAGAAGTAAAACAAGCTAGGGTCCCACAACTAAGGGTATACAGGTAAGGAAGGGGGAATGTATCCATTGATATGAAGAGGTAGGATCATATCTCAAGTCTAAGGGAAGCAGTCAGTGAATGTGATGTCCAGGGGAACAGCCATTTGTCTTTGGGGGTAGTAAAGGATGTTCGTGGCATGGGTGATGTTATAAAGAGAAACATCTTTAAATTGTTGGCTGACAAAGGCAGGCCTATGGTGGCAAGACAAGATACACCAGTTAAGTTTACAAGAATATGTGAATGTTGCTAATTCACATAGGTTGGATATGGAGGAACTTCTTACAGTTTAATACCTTACCATATGAACAGATGATTCCTCATATGAAGGCTTGATAGCTGTAATCACTTACTTGTGAAAAACAATAAAACTTGTAACAAGTTAGAGGTTTACTATAATTGACTTTGGACTATAAGCAGACTCAGGTTACTTAGAGAGTTAATGCATGTTAGTAACAATGGTTTTAACATTTAGAGTACTTCTGAGCAGATGGGTCATACAAAAATTTTTGGTCATTCAGCACACTCACTCACAAAACACAACTGGCCATTCATAACATAAGACATTCAGGGAAGGGGTAGGAGAGAGGGCTCTGTGAGCCAACTTTTGTAGGTTCTGCCATGTCATATTATGGATCCTGGGATGTATCCTGCATCTGGTCCTCTTGTAGTATTTATTGTTCTTCAGGAATAACAGCGCCATCCTGCGGGTATTGTCGGACATGGCGGGCAGGAACCCAGACAGGTTTAGAGAAATTTTGAGGGAAAATGCATGCGAAACCCCTTCCCATGGTCAATAATGGGTCAGGCCCTTTCCAAACTTTATCAAGTGGGTCTCTCCATTTGACCTTAATAGATGGGAGGATAGATGGTGTTTGCCAGTGAAGAATAATAGGGGGTAAGGCCGAGTTATTGTAAATATTAAAGAGATTTAACGTAGTTAAGGCTTTTGATAGCTGGATATTTGGGGGATATGTTCCTCCTTTATCTTTATTTAGTTGAGCCTTCAGAGTTTGATGGGCCCTCTCGACAATGCCTTGTCCCTGTGGATTGTAGGGAATGCCTGTGGTATGAGTAATATTCCAGAGGGAACAAAAATCTTTAAATTGTTTGCTTGTAAACATAGCTGCATTGTCTGTTTTCAAAAATAATGGGACCCCCATAACGGCAAAACAAGAGAGCATATGGCTTACAAGCTTTTTAGCACTTTCTCCTGTCTGAGCTGTAGCTGTGGATATCCTAACATCAAGACATTCCAGAAGATCCCTGCCCAGTAAGTAGGTTGGTGCTAATATTAGCTACCAAAGGGCGGAAGTGTCCGGTAGAACCTTCTGGGTCTTCCCACATAAGCGAGTCTCGTGTGCAAAATGCTCTCGTCATCCCTCCTATTCCATGTAAACTGGGTCCAGGGATGAGTTCCCAATCTTGGGGAACCTCTTCTTGCCTTAAAATCGTCTTTGCTGCCCCTGTGTCAATCAAAAATTTAAAAGGAATATTGCCAATCTTTACTGTCATAGAAGGGTGACCTTGTTCTAAAACAGGAGTGGTCCACAAAATCTCAGGCCCCGAATTTGTACCATTCAGGGGCGAACCATCTTTATGAAATTGGGACCGACAATATCTCTTCCAATGAAACCCCTTACGACATTTTGGACAAACAGTACGTGGTCTCTGGCTCCCTGACTGAAAGCAGGGTTGCTCTGGCTGGAGGCGTGGTTTCCCTGACTGGAGGCGTGGTCGCAACTTATCAGGACATTGGTTATGCCAATGTCCTTGACGACCGCACTGAAAGCAGGCCCCGTTTTGCTTACGTGGGGCAACTGCATAGACCTGCGTCATAGCGGGTGTCCCATAATTGCCTGATGTAAGTTCCTGTGTCGCTAGAATCCAATTATCTGGGTGTAGGTGTTTAAGATTAAGGCATACCTGACGGGATTGTGGTGTCATGCCTTCCCAGACAATAGAGCGCAGGAGTAGTTTGCGGACATCAGTATTATAAACCTTTCTCTCTAAGCTTCTCTTCACCCTTGAGATGAAGCTCGCCAATGACTCATCAGAGCCTTGGTGAAAAGAGTTAATGGGAGCTGATTGATCTACATCAGGTGTGGTCACCCTTTCCCATGCTTGTGTTGCACAGATGCGTACCTGTTCAAAATAACCGGTTGGGAACCTGGATTCTGCCTGCTGAGCTCCAGATTCATAAGCTCCTGCTCCAAACAAAGCATCAAAATTCCATTCTACCTGTTTGTTACTATTTTCCTGCGATTGCCTAGAGCACTCATCGCGGAAACATGCCTGCCACTGAAGTTAGAGTGGGTCTGGGAGTGCAGCACGAGCCAGTTCTTTCCAGTCTTGTGGTGTATTTAAATGCTGGTAAAAGCTTCTCAAGACGGACTTGGTCCATGGAGAGTGCATCCCGTCCTCCCTGACTGCTTCTCTGAGCGTTCCAAGTCCTTTAGAGGAATATGGCTGCCACGGCTGAGGGTTTTGTTTAGAAGGGGCCAAGTTTACCGGGAATGTGTGGATTTGGTCCAATGGCATGGGAGAGGGAGCTACAGAAGTGGAAAGTTCAGTAGAAACTGCTGTAGTGGCTGCAGGGGAGACTAAACGCATATCTACGGGGACGGAGCTCCTGGGGTGGACTGCACATGGTTTAAAATCCTTAAATGCTGAAAAAATATCCTTTAGCTCTCGTATCTCAGCCACTAGGTCCCTTAATGGTGACGTATCAGCAGGGGGCAGGGTCAGGGACAAGGAAGCCTCAGGCAGAGCTGAAACCGCGGCAGCAGGGGCCGGGGGCGGGGTCAGGAAAACGGAAGCTGCAGGCGGAGCTGAAACTGCGGCGGCAGGGGCTGGGGCGGGGTTCAGGAACGCAGAAGCCTCCGCTGAAACTGGAACGGCAGGGGGAGGGGCTAGAGAACCGGAAGCCTCAGGGGAAGCAGGGGGCGGGGCCAGAGAAGCAGAAGGAACTGAACACGTGTCTGTGGGGACAGCTGGGGGAGGGGTCAAAGGAGCGGCAAAACACATGTCTTCAGGGGCAGTGGGGGGAGGGGTCATGGAAGCGGAAGCTGCCGCAGGAGAAACCGAACACGTGTCTCCGGAGGCAGCGGTTTGGGGGCTAACTGCAGATTGCTTAGGGTGTTTAAATCCTAAGCAAATATCCTTTAACTCCTGTATCTCAGCCTCAAGGTCACTTAACCTTTTGGCAGGAGGCCTTGTACATATCCTGAAAATAGTAAATATAACCATGAGAACCCATGGTGTAGCAAAAATTAAAGCGTCTCTGAGATCGAAAGCCTGTCCCAGGAGAGAAGGATAGAATATCTGGGACACCTCCTCATAAAACGGAAAAAATCCCATGGTGGAGGGAAACACGGGGCCACAGAAGTGGGCGGATGCCACTTACCTGTGTCTGGGCGGTTTCGGAGACATCAGGCCGGGCGTGGTGTGGGTACGGAACACGATGGGCGCCAGATGTTGTTGCAGCGGTCTGGTGTCGGGCTGCACCGCGGAGAAGAGAGCGGACGTCCAGAGCAAAGGGGTACACAAATCTTTATAATAGGATGGGGGGGGGAGGTTTGGTTCAGACCACGTGGAGCCAGCCGGCAATGGCCGACCACGGGGGGAGAGCAGGGAGCGAGACCTCAGAGAGGGAGAGCCGAGAGCCCAGAGAGAGCGAGGGGAGGGGTGAGGGGGCTTTTTATTGGGCGACAACCAGGGGTGACGTGTAGGGCCAGGATTGGTTGAAAGGGGGCACTCTAGGATTTAGTGGGGCATAGAAAAACCTGGGGGCGGAGCCAGGATTGGTTGAAAGGGGGCACTCTAGGATTTAGCGGGGCATAGAAAAACCTGGGAGCGGAGACTGCATCAGATTAAGTCCTCAGCAACACCTTCTAATAAATTGATAGCTTCTTTACCTCTTCTGCCTCTACTAGCATCTAAACTTTTCTCTCGGGATCCCATTCCCTCTGCTCCTACAATCTTTACTGATGGCGGAAAAAAGGGAGCTGCTGCCCTTATATATTACCCAGACAAACAATCTCCCAAACCTCTCTTTACTGAGCTTCCTGAGAATTCCCCTCAGTACAAAGAACTTTATGCTGTTTTCCTTGCATTAAAAGCTGTACCAGAATCCTTCAACCTTTTTTCTGACAGTGTGTATACTGTTAACTTACTTCCATGGCTTGCTCGTTCTTATGTGAAAATTGATGACAACCCACTTTCCCCTCTCTTGATTCAAATCGCCTCTATGCTCTGTTCTCGAACCCAACCACTGTATATTCAACACCTTCGTTCCCACAGCCCTCTTCCTGGTTCCCTGTCTGAAGGGAATGCCACAGTTGACCGCCTTGCCTCCACAGGAACTTTCCCAGTCTCTGTCTCTAATCCTGCTAATTTTCATTCTCCATGTTAATCTTAAAGGCCCTCGAGCTCGATTTCCTGATGTTCCTGTACCACAGTTAAAACATATCCTCGCTACATGCTCTTCTTGTGCAAGTCTCATAAAGACACCTGCTATCCAGACCCTTGGGGTTAACCCCCGAGGTTTAAAAGCTAATGCTATTTGGCAAATTGATGTCACCCACATACCAAACTTTGGCAAACAAAAATATGTGTTTGTCTCAATTGATACCTTTTCTAAATTTATGTCTCAATTGATACCTTTTCTAAATTTATTTCTCCAGCTCAGACAGGAGAAAGCGCTAAAAAGCTTGTAAGCCATATGCTCTCTTGTTTTGCCGTTATGGGGGTCCCATTATTTTTGAAAACAGACAATACAGCTATGTTTACAAGCAAACAATTTAAAGATTTTTGTTCCCTCTGGAATATTACTCATACCATGGGCATTCTCTACAATCCACAGGGACAAGGCATTGTCTAGAGGGCCCATCAAACTCTGAAGGCTCAACTAAATAAAGATAAAGGAGGAACATATCCCCCCAATGTCCAGCTAGCAAAAGCCTTAACTATGTTAAATCTCTTTAATATTTACAATAACTTGGCCTTACCCCCTATTATTCTTCACTGGCAAACACCATCTACCCTCCCATCTATTAAGGTCAAATGGAGAGACCCACTCGATAAAATTTGGAAAGGGCCTGACCCATTACTGACCATGGGAAGGGGTTTTGCATGCGCTTTCCCTCAAAATTTCTCTAAACCTGTCTGGGTTCCTGCCCGCCATGTCCGACAATACCCGCAGGATGGCGCTGTTATTCCTGAAGAACAAGAAATACTACAAGAGGACCAGATGCAGGATACATCCCAGGACCTGTAATACGACATGGCAGAACCTACAAAATCTGGCTTACAGAGACCTCTCTCCTACCCTTTCCCTGTATGTCTTATGTTATAACTGGCCAGTTGTTTTTGTGAGTGTGTTGAATTAGAAAAAAAAATTTTTTTTGCATGACCCATTTGCTCGGAGTACTCTAAAAGGTAAATGGCTTTATATAAAAATGCTGGACGCAGCCAAAGTTTCTGAAGATGTCCAGAAACATTCCAAAAATTTTTTTCTTTCTCCCTCTTTTGATTTTTATATATAGTTTTGGTATATATGTAAGTGTTTAGTCTTAAACTGTATGACTAATGACAGATATAAATTTGTTTTTAAAATAATATGTTTTTATAACAAAAGTTCTTTTTCCTCCAGTTTGTTATAACTAAATGTTTATGGGTATGTCTCAAGTTTGGTAACACTAACTTAATGGTCAAAAGTGTAACCCTACAGCTACACTATTACCAGACAAGGTAAAAATTAATTTGTTAAGGTAACTAACTATTTAGGTAAAATTCTAAATGTTTAACGTGACTATTCATTCCCAAAACTAAAATATATACATTTTATATACAGGACACCTTTGAAGGGCCCCCAAAGGTGCCCTGTAAACTATCTTGTGGAAATTAATCCACAACATATCTGGCATCAATCTGGCACTGTAAACGTTAAAATCATTGTCACGAATATGCGTTAACTCTCTAAGCAATTTGAGTCTGTTTAAAATACATATTTTAGCTAAAATTGGTCTCAAGATCCTGCGGTAGAGACTGCTACAGGCGGTCACATTAGATGACCTTTAAATAAAATCATAAAGAGATTTTAAACCAATTATAATCATTGAGGTATCAACTATAACAAACTTATAATTGTTACAAGTTCAAATTAACCACGAGAAGCAGATTGTTTGTGTTTCTTTCACAGGAATCCCGGAAAAACCATCTGAAGCCCTGCACACCCTGACGTCACCCACTAGATGGCACGACTACAGTGGCACACCCCCGAAACCCTAGATGTCACTCAACGCGATCTGAAGAACCTGATATGCAGACTCCAAGGACAGAACTTTCTTAATGCCTGTTTGCCGTTCCTGCTTCTGACCTGTCTGTCACGTATTGGCGGTTCCAGCTGGCTATCTACAGAAAAGCAAAATTCCAGTGGCTGACCCTCCCTCAATTCCAGCGGCTGACCTCCCTCATGCAGCGTCGCATCCCCTGCCAATTCTTCCCCTAGCTATCTACTTCGGACTGAGACTTGTATCGGACTTTCTGACATACCCTATATACATTTTACACAATTTTAAAGCAGCTTATTTCCCTTCACGCTGCTGGTTTTTTTATAGACTGATCCTGAGTAATTCATAGACTTTACAGACTGTTGCCTTGAGGACTATACAATGCCAAATAGCCCCTCTGTTTGGTGGGTCATGCCCTCCCACCTCCCCCTCATTATGTACCCTTGCCCTTCCCCCACCCCAAGCAGGGAATGTTCCTTTACACACCAATCCTTCCCTTCACACCACACTGGCTTTTACTACTCCCCTACTTGTCCCTTCCTGTTTTGTTATATCATTTAGGTTTATGCCCAAAAAGTTTCTGCTCCATGATAGTCTTTTACAGACTTTGAACCATCTTATGCTATTAATAGATAGAAAGATAGAAAGGATGTAGAGATATTGTGAAGAGATGGTTGAGCAGGCTGCGCTTAAACCTATGAGATGAGTCTCTCCAGGTAAGTCTCTCTCTCTAAAGAGGGGTTGAGCACAGGAGGACGCATAAATCTCACAAGGTTGGCAGGCATTTAAGCCTTCCCTCCTCCACAGAAAGTCCTACATCTTACCACCTGAGCATGGCATTCCTTAAAAACATTTAAGCCTGCTCCATTCCATTTTTCTTTACTGTGTCCATTTAGATATAAAGGGATAGGAGGAGATGTTGCTGAGGAATTATTCTGATGCAGTCTCTGCCCCCAGGTTTTACTACACCCTGCAAAATCCTAGCAGTGCCCCCTTCAACCAATCCTGGCCCCACACGTCACCCCTGGTTGTTGCTCAATAAAAAGCCTCCTCACCCCCCACTCTCTCTCTCTCTGGGCTCTCAGATCCCCCTCTCTCAGATCTCGCCCCCTTCTCTCTCCCCGTGGTCAGGTAGTGGGGACAGCCATTGCCGGCTGGCTCCACGTGGTCTGAACCCCCCCATCCTATAATAAAGATTTGTGTACCCCTTTGCTCTGGACGTCCACTCTCTTCTCCGTGGTGCAGCCCGACACCAGACCACCACAACAACAGTGAGGCTCTGGGGAAGCAGAACTCCAGGGCACATTGGTGGGGTCCTCAGTCCAGGGAAGTCTGATTGGCATCATGGTAGCATCTGGAACCTGGTGGCTGAAAAGAGAGTTAAGATATAAAGCCAAACAAATTGTTGAAGAATCATGGACCTAAAGACTGGAATAGTGCAGATGAAGAGTTGGTGGGGTCCTCCATTTTGTAGATAGCTAGTAGGCATATTTTAGGTATATTCCAAAGGGCCTTTGGCTATATTAGTTTTTTTTTTTTTTCTGAGCCTGAAATCAGATATGCAGGTGGATCCAAGTTATTGTCTGGGGAGATGATGTCATGGCTGGAAAAGGGCCAGAAAGCTGGATCAGGGAAGAGAGTAGCTCCCTAATATGGGAAATGGGTATAAATATTGTTGACTGTAAACCCCATCAATTTAATTTGGTCTGGGGCCCATTTTCAGCTTAGGATCCTATGTGACCTCTGCATCCCTCTAGATCTGAGCTCACATTCTGTGGTCATGAGTAGGAACATTCCAAGATGCCCCAGTCCTGGGATTTTTCTTTCCTCACCTCATTTTTTTTTTCTTCTCTTAAATGTGACTCAGATCCAGTTTTCTTTAGTTTTCCTTAGAGCACTAGAAAACTGAATGTGTACTACAGGATTTTATTCAGTGTTTTTTTTTATATAAAGAGTGGTAGTTAAAGGAAGAAGCATCTGAGCTCCAATCAATAGTCAGAATTTGAAAAATAACTTAAATAATTCTTTTAGATACTAAGTTTTGGCATAGCTTCTATTTTTCAGGTAGTAGAAAACATATACACACATATATATTTAAATATTTTATTTATTTATTAATGAGAGGGAAAGGAGGAGTGAGAGAAAGAACCAGACATCACCCTGGTACATGTGCTCCTGGGGATTGAACTCAGGACCTCAAGCTTGAGAGTCCAAGGCTTTATTCACTGCACCACCTCCCGGACCACCACACACATGTATTTTATTGGTTTACAATATTATAAGATTTTAAGAATATAGTTACACACACACACATACACACACACACACACACACACACACACACACACACACACACACACACACACAGACTCACACCCACATACATACATACACACACACACACACCCCCCACACCCCAGCATGGGATAACTACATTATTTAGTAACTTATAGTTAAAACACCTTGGCTATGTTACAGTTTTATATAAAGTGATGAAGCATGTTCAATCACACTGTTATCTTAGAAAGATTAGTAACAATTTTAAAATTAGAATAATTTACTGTTGGTGAATAGACTGTGAAATTTGAACGTCTTTTCAATATTATTTAATTCCCATTATCATATAGTGGATGTACTATAATACATCATAAATGTGTGATATTTGTTTACTTATTATAATGAGAGAGAAATTTAAAGAGAAAGACACAGAATGAAAGATCAAAGCATGGCTCAGCTCTTGCTTATGATGGTGCTAGGGGTTGAACTTGGGACCTATGCTGTTTCAGCTGTGAAATGCTTTTGCACAACTATTATGCTGTTTCACCATCCCTGGTATGTAATTATTAAATAAATACATGCTTATTATTATGTACATATACGACTTTTTCTTTTTTAAAAGATCTTTATTTATGTATTAGATAGAGACAGCCATATATCAAGAGGGAAGGGGAGACAGAGAAGAAGAGAGACAGAGAGACACCTGCAGCCCTGCTTCACCACTTGCAGAGCTTTCCCCCTGCAGGTCCCCACCTCATTAAAGTATGCCAGTCTCTTGCCCTTATTCATCTTTTGTCTGACAAATTACTTTGTCTGACAAATTTAGATTTGCAGTGATTGAGGGACGTGTAATAGGAAATAGGTGGGGACAAGGGGCTCAGACCTGAGTCCTTGCACGTTGTAACATGTGTGCTCAATCAGGTGCGCAACCACCCAGTCCCCATATACTAATGTTAAAAAGTCCCCTGGGGGTGGATTGCACATGTGAATCCTAGTGTGCTTAAAAAAAGGAATTTTAAAAATTATTTTAAGATTGCTATTCTGGATGATGGGTGTACAAATGCTTGATCAGGTGTTTGGATGGTGGGGGGAGATACCCATTGAGCATATAGGCTACCTAGATACCCTCCACACCTATTTCCTATTACACATCCCTCAATCAGTGAAAATCTAACTTTGTCAGACAAAGTAAGGACTACAAAAGCTGAATAAGGTCAAGAGACTGGCATACTTTAATGAGGAGTCTTTAGTCCCTACCAGGCCACCCCATCACATGGAGCCCTAATTGGGGAGTCCTGGGATACCCACACAGACATGGTGGGCCTAGACCTCTAACAGATCCTTTTCTCCACTGTCACTGGTCATCTCCATCAGGAACAACATAATAAACCCCTTTGGGGCCCTTATAGGACCTTGCCCTCAGTGTGAAACAACAAAGGTAGGGACTGTTCCATTCTCCGAAGGGAGGTTGGATAACCTTCTCTACCACCTGAGGAAGATGGGTCTTGAAATTCGTGCAGCCTGGAATGTTCCTAGCCATGACCACAGAATGCGAGCTGACACCTACAGGGATGCAGAAGTTACATAGACTCCTGTGATGAATATGGGCCCTAGATCAAATTGAGGGTGTTTATAGCTAGCAGTATTTATACACTTTTCCCATATTTGGGAGCTGTTCTCTTCCCTGATTCAGGTTTCTAGCCCTTTCTCCAACTATGACACCATCTCCCCAGACAATAACCTGGGTCCACCTGAATGTTAACTGTCAGACTCAGGCAAAAACCAGTAAAGTCATGGGCCCCTTGGATTATACCTAAACTAGACCTACTGTATTTTTCCAAAATGGGAAGACCTCAAATCATCATCTGCAATACCAGTTGAACATACATACTACCATGCTCAAGGACCTGGGTACAAGCCCCAGTCCTCACTTGCTGTTGTGGGGAGGCATTAAGCATGTCTGTGTCTGTCTTTTCTCTCCCTTTCTTACCCCCTGTTCATTTAAAAAACTTTATTTACTTTATTAATGAGAGATATAGAGACACACACAGAGACCAGAGCACTGCTCAGCTCTGGTTTATGGTGGTGCTGGGTAGGGACTGAACCCTGGACCTAGAGCCTCAGGCATGAGAGTCTTTTGCATAACTTTTATGCTATTTCCTTAGCCCTTTCTCTCCCTTTCTATTGCCCCCTACCCTCTCAATTTCTCTCTCTCTTATCAAATAAAAGGAAAAAAGAAGAGGAAAATAACCTGCTTGATCACCTCCTTGCTCAAAATTTAAGTCAATGTTATTCTTTTTTATACTTTTTAATTAGTGATTTAATAATGATTACCAAGATTATAGGATAAAAGGGATACAATTCCATATGACTCCCAATCACCAGCATCCCATATTCCATCCTCTCCTTTGAAAGTTTCCTTATTCTTTATCCTTCTTTGAGTATAGACAAACTTTTTTATGGGGGAGCAGAAGGTGGAAGGTCTGGCTTCTGTTACTGCTTCTCTGCTGAACACGGGCAATGGCAGATTGATCCATACCCACAGCCTATTTCTATCTTTCCCTAGTGGGGTAGGGTTCTGGAGTGGCAAGGTGCCAACACATTGGTGAGGTCACCTGCCCAGGAAAGTAAGGATGGTGTCATGGTAGCACCTGCTTGGTGCTAAAATGTACTAAGATATAAAGCAGGACAAACTATTTCATAATGAGGAACCCAAAGGTAATAATAGAGCAGGTGGAATTAAGGTTCATCATGTGGGGAGAGGCTTGGAAGTCTATTTTAGGTATATTCCAAGGGGGCCATGAGATTTCTGTTCTGAGGTCAATGTTATTCTTAAGGTATAAGGAAGAGGTAATCTGTATGCAGAACTATTTTGAAGATAGTGTTCTTATTTGGCAGATATTCAAATCTGTAAATGAAATTTATTTTCATATTTTATTTTCAAATTTATTTACAAGTGAGACTTAGTAAAGGAAGACTTAGGAAGAGGAAGCAGAAACTCTGATATGTCTAATATGGGGGAAATGCTGTTCTCCATTGGTATTGAAATAATCAACCAGAATGTCTTCTCTGAGATGGGACTCTGCTGGCATTTGAAAATTCTTCAGGGCCTTTGTAATAGGAATCTAGTTTATATACCCTTCAACTTTAAATATGGTTTCACACTTCTGGCGTTGTTGATTTGGTAGTCATCAGTGGTGCACAGTTTGAGATATATTCAAGGGTAGATTAAGTGACTCAAGAATGAAAGAATTAATGTGATAATTCAGTTGTAGTGAACCAGTTGTATAATTGTGTGATGAAATTCATTATTTTATGTCCACACGACAGATGCTATACAACAGTTTAAATCATGGCAAAATGAAACTCTAATAAGGAAAAAAAAAGTTAAGATGTGAGGGTGTTCTGGCTGTAACATCTGTCACCCCATTGACAGCCAGGGTTGATTTGGCTGATGTGGCTGGCTAGGCAGGTGTCCCCAGTATCTCCTTCCTCCCTCACTGCTCCATGTGCATCTCTCCAGAAACTTAGCCCTCAGTGGAAGAGGATGGTCTTTCCTGAATAGAGACGGGTAGCTGTGGTCCCCTGCTAGAACCTCCAAACAAGCTCTCAAGGAAAAAAAAATGTTAAGGAATATAGTCTGTACTGTTTATATATTCCCTGTTCCTTACACGAAAACCTCAGTGTTTTTTTAAGGGCCATTTTATCCACTTAGCCTGAGTACCTGAGTTGTTTAAACTCATCTGAAGGATACCAATCAACCCAATGACATCAAGGCAATAATTCTAGCAGGTGATTTAGTAAATGACATGAAAGAGAACAGTTTGAAACATAAACTCTCAATTATGACCACAGATATGTGGGGAGTAAAAGGGAGGAAGGGGCAAGAGAGGGATAAATAAAGATGGGTATGCTGCTAGAGGGAAAGGCAGGCTAATACTGATCTATTTAAGTAAAACTAATTTTATTTATTTATCTATCTTTAGTTTAAAAATCACTATATTGGGGAAATGCTTATTTATGCTTATTTTAAGTTCATGTGAACTTGCCCTGAGATTAGACACATCTCAGGGTTAAGAGAGAGTAACCATAGCCAATCACCATACAGTGGGTTAGGACAGCTCAGGTGGAAACATACACATATGACATTTCTAGCTAGGACAGTGTCAACTGTGTGCCCCATTCATCCCAAGCTGCAAGGAGTATTTATCTGTAAGACCTGTGTCTTTTATGACATTGCTCAGACACGACAACAGGTGGTTATCCATTACATAGAATAACATCACAATACATTTCTAAGGGAGGAAACATCAGGGTCAGGTTACTTGAAACTGTCATTATCCAAATGTCATAATATCAGATGCATATATCAGGAAGTCTGATGTCAGAAAACTTCTCCAGCAGTAGCTTGCAAACAGTTTTTCTTTCACTGAGATATCTAGTGATTCAGCCCTTGCCTTCATAATTCTTCATCTCTGAGGGGAGCTGAAAACAGACAGTGATACTTTACAACCACTTACTCAACTTTCTCTTTAACTAACTCTGTGGTGAATTTTCTGTATTTCTTTGCAGTGTATCTTTGAATCATCAAGGTATAGTTTGCTAAATTAATCACCTAAGCCATATTCATAAAAGACAGTTGAATAAGTCCCATATAACACTTTAGAGCACCTAGATAAAGTCCTACTAAAATCCAAAATGAAATCTTCTTAGAGGATCATAATTTAACCAAGATCTACAAATACATTTTAAAAGTATATTTTACTTGTTTCATTTATTAATGAGAAAGATATAGAAAGACAGAGATTGAGAGACCAGAGTACTGCTCAGTTGTTCTAGTTTATGGTGGTGGGGGATTGAATCTGGGACTTTGGGACCTCAGGCTTTGAAGTAATTTTGCATAACCATTATGCTATCTTCCCAGCCAACAAATAAATTTCTTTAAGGGCCTATAAAACTTTTCTATTTTTCAAGACAGAATGAATAAAAATCAGAAAGGAAAAAATCATGCTGGGGCTGGCTGGCAACTTACTCAGTAGAGCACACCTATTATGCACAAGCACCTGGATTCAAGGCCCAGGTTCCAGCCTGCAGGGGCGAAGCTTCCGAGAGGTGGAGAAGTGCTATAGGTATCTCTCTTTCACTTGTTCTTTCCTTCTCTTCCAATTTCCTTCTGTCTCAGCCAGAAAATAAAGGAAAAAAGGGAGAAGGAGCCTCTGGTTATGGTGGAGTCATGTATAAACACCAGCCCCAGTTATAACCCTGGTGGGGAAAAAAGAAGAAAAGGAATTAATGCCACAAACTTGGTATGTGGTGTGACTATTGTCAAAGTCCCATGAGTAGTTTTGGGTATGTTTCTCAATTTCCTCTCTTATAGTTTCCTGCTAATTTTAAATTACTGGAAACTTTAGTTCAAACCACAACTTCTTCTTTTGAGGTATTCTTTTTTATTGGAATCTCTTATCCTCATCAGAGTGTCCCTCTGGTATCTTTGAATGAGCCCAGTCTGTGAGTGACAACTTCAAGGAAAGAAACAAGAGACTCTGGCGCCATCTGAATGGAAGGATTGCACATAATGCCACAAGAAGGACAACATCAAGGTAGAGGTGAACACTCCTTTTCTCCATTCCAGAAAGGAAGGTAAAAGTGTATGCTGAGGGCTGGTGAGTGTACCAGCTCACTTGGCTAGTGCACTGCTGTGCCATGTTCAAGCTTTAGTGCTGTGTTTTTTTCATTCTCTCTCTCTGCTTTTGTCTCTCTCTATAAAAAATTGTATGTCCTAAACAAAGGAGATTAGTAGATGTTTCAAATGTTGACTATGGAAAATAACAAATTGGACGCTCACAATTTCAAACTTGGAAATTACCTGTCACTCTAAAAAATAGATTAGAGGAGAAAAGTATTTATAGAACAGCTTCCCACCAAAAAAGAAAACATGAGATAATTTAGCATATTCTAGTTTCTGTGAAGTAAAATTGAGGAAGAAATTTGTTGAGAACACTGAGAAGATTTTCACTTCTGGTAGTTGGCTTAATTATAAATGTGGTCAAATAGAGCTTTTATGTCTGGTTACCGAAAAAATTTGAAACATTCCATGATATTATGGCTAATGTCTTATTAAGTTGTTAGAATTGTGTCAACGAAAGTATTTTGATGATCGAGTATTGCTCTGAATTTACTTTTACTTAAGGAAAGCTTTTGTGCTAAAAACAATTTTGATCATTTCTTATTCTGTAGATTTGTAGTAGCTTATGTATGCACAGTGCCTTTAAACTCTGAAATTATGCTGAAGCTGTATTTGGATTTAATTTTTAGCAAATTCACTATACAATATGGAAAATAATCAATAACATATACTATTAATAATTAATAAATATAATTAATATTATTAATATTAATTAATAATTATCTTTTAATAATTTTAATAAAAGATGGTGTCTTTAAAAAAAGGGTATGTTACCTAGAGAAGTGGACACTAGGCAGACTGAAGGGATAAAGATTAGACCTCTCCAGCAGATTCATAGGAAACTGATAGATAACCTCAGAACCAACAGCACATAAAAGAGGAAGAGACTGAATTTTTTCCCATCTCTTAAAAAAAATTTATCAGTCATTTAATAATGATTTACAAAACTGTAAGATAATAGGGGTATAATTCTGTACAGTTCCTACCACCAGAGTTCTGTGTTCTGCATTGGAAACTTCCCTATTCTTTATCTCTCCAAAAATAAGGGCCAAAATTCTTTTTGTGGTGCAGAAAGTGGGAATCCTAACTTTTGTAATTAATTCTCTGCAGGACATGGATGTTGGCAGGTCGATCCATACACTCAGTCTGTTTCTATCTTTCCCTAGTGGGGTAGGGCTCTGGAGAGGTTTCTTCTTCTAGCGTTGGCCCTTCTTCCGTAGCCAGTCAACAGCGTCAGGTTGAGCCTGATGTAAAGTCTCGAGACCTCCTTTGAATCTGGAGAGGTGGCAGTCGTTGACTATGTGGGTCATAGTCTGTCTGGAGCCTCAGGGGCAGTTCGGGTCGTCTCTGGCTCCCCAGCGATGGAACATAGCGGCGCACCGGCCATGGCCTGTTCGATAGCGATTGGTGAGACTTAGGGATACATTCATTGGTGAGGTCATCTGCCCAGGGAAATCAGGTTGGAATCATAGCAGCATCTGCAACTTGGTGTCTGAAAGGCAGTAAGTTACATAAAGCAAGGCAAATTACTTAAAAACAGGAATTTAAAGGTAGGAATGGAGCAGATGAAATTAGTGGGTTTTTGGGTGGGAAGAAGCTAGGAAGTATATTTTAGGTATGTTCCATGGGGCCTATGACTTTAGTAATTTTTGCCCAAGCTTGATAGCTAACATCCAGGTGGACTAAAAATATTGTCCGGGGGTTGAATTGTTATGTGGAAAACTGGGAAGTGTTATTCATGTACAGACTATTGTATTTTACTGTAAACTGTATATTATTAATAAAGATTAAATAAAGAAATTTAAAATAAAGAAATTTAAATAAAGAAATTTAAAAATATATTGTCTGGGGAGATGGCGTCAGAGTTGCGAATAGCGCTAGAACGCTGAATTAATGTAAAAAGAAGCTCCCAATCTTGAAGAAAGTAATTTTTATTATCTTTATTTATTTATTGGATAGAGACAGCCAGAAATTGAGAGAGGAGTGGGAGACAGAAAGGGCAAGAGATAGAGAGACACCGGCAGACCTGCTTCACCATTTGCAAAGTTTTTTTCCTGCAAGTGGGGAGTAGGGGTTTGAACCCCGGTCCTTGTACATTGTAACATGTGCAGTTAACTAGATGTGTCACCACATGGCTCCCTTGAAGAAAGTATATAAGTACAATGAACTCTTTACCCCATCAATCTGACCTAGGGCCCATATATATTCATATTTAGCACAGTAGTCTGGGTAACCTCTAAGTCAGTCTGAACTTGCAGCCCATGGTGACAGCTTGAGACATTCTAGGCTGCCCTCATTTCAGGACTAGACTTTCTCGAGGAGTGGCGGAGTAGATTGACCCAGCCTCCCTTTGGAGTATGGGGCAGTCCTTCCATTTGCTACTTTATAGTAAGAACATGGTCCTGGAGATGCCCAGAAGAGGGCTTATGATGACTTTCCTGTTGGAAGTATCCAGTGAAGGTAGAGAGAGACGGACCTATTAGAGGTTGAGGCCCATCATGTCTATGTCAGAGTACAAAGATGATGGGGTACCCAGTATTAAGAGACTGCTACTGCATGGCCACACTTCCTGGAAATCAGGAGCATGAATATTAACACTGAAGCATGAAAAATGGGAGACAGAAGTGGTGGTTTGAGGACGACAGGGAGTCACTAAATTCAAGCTTAATTTAGAAGAAAGAATAAGAAAGTGGAATGACAGTGGACTCGGGAAGAGTTTTGCCCAGGTTGTTTTAGCCTTTAGAGTTACTACTTGGGAATTTATTGTGGAGGAGGTTTCTTATTTTATTTTATTTTTTAAAATTAAAACCAGGGTTATCTTTGGGGCTCAGTGCCTACACTGAAGAATCTGACATTTCCCACCTTTATTTTACTTGATAGGACATAGAGAAATTGAGAGGGAAGGAGAAAGGAGAGGGGGAAAGAGAGACATCAGCAGAACTACTTCATTGCTTGTGAAGCTTCCCTTCTTCAGGTAGGAACCGGGAGCTTGAACCCAGGTCCTCGTACATAGTAGTGTGTGTCCTCAGCTGGGTCCACAGGAATGTGACCCCTTAAGGAAGTTTCTTAGCTCTCTCCCTACTTTCAGTTTAAGTCTTCTGAAGTTCTTGGTTTGATTTCATTATTGTTCTAGAAGTCTTAGAAAGGCTGACTTTCTCAGCCTTAATGACTGCATTTGTCTTTCTGATCTGACAGAGAAAGCAGAATGGCGTTCTCAAGCACGGCTCTGGTCTGTTGCAATGATTTGCATTGGGCTCCTCAGTACTTGTTTCATCATGAGCTGTGTGGGTAAGTTCTTCACTGAGGCTCCATTTTGCTATCATGTTCTAGAAAAATTCCCTAGCATTTAACTAATTCCTTAGCATAACTCTAATCTGGAATTCTCTTATTCTTGAATTAGCCTTCTTATTCTCCTTCATTCTTTCCCATATTTTGATAACTGACTATGCTCCCATATTTAGTTTACCTGGTTTTAACATTGTGCTGGTCCTTCCTGCATATGGAATGTTAGTTTTAGTCCTCTTCAAGGACATCTTCCATTGTGTACTCACAGTTGATTGCTTTTCTCTAGTTACTAACCCCACCATTCAGATTGCAATTGCAATGGCTTTTATTTATTTTTAAAAAGAATTGAGTTATTTATAAAAGAGGTGGCAGAGAACCAGAGTCTGGTATATAGATGCTGGAAACTGAGTTCAGGATCTCATGTCTGAGAGTTTAATGTTTTATCCACTGCACCCTCTCCCAGGTGGTGTGTTT
>NW_026647866.1:0-13761 GCF_950295315.1 Erinaceus europaeus
GGAAGCACAAGCAACTTCTTTTCAGTATGAATCAGTGTTTTCGGTTTTTTTTTGGGCAATATGGTAACACATGTTACCACATGTAACACATGTTACACAAGGATCTGGGTTTAAGTTCTGCTCCCCAACTGCAGGGAGGACGTTTCATGAGTGGCAAAGCAGTGCTGCAAATGTCTCTGTCTCTTCCCTCCTCTCTATTTCCCCCTTCCCTCTCAATTTCTCTCTGTCTTTATTCAATAAACAGTACTTTTTTTAACCAGAGCACTACTCTGGCTTATGGTGGTGCGGGGACTTGAACCTGGGTCTTTGGAGCCTCAGGCATGAGAGTTTGTTTGTATAACCATTATGCTATTCTACCCACCACCCAATAATATATTCTTTTAAGATTTTTTTCTATTTATTTCCTTTTTGTTGCCCTTGTTTTTATTGTTGTTGTAGTTATTATTGTTGTTGATGTCATTGTTGTTGGATAGGACAGAGAGAAATGGAGAAGGAGGGGAAGACAGAGGGGGGAAAGAAAGATAGACACCTGCAGACCTGCTTCACCACCTGTGAAGCGACTCCCCTGCAGGTGGGGAGCCGGGGCCTCAAACCAGGATCCTCACGCCAGTCCTTGCGCTTTGCTCCACATGCGCTTAACCCACTGCACTACCGCCTGACTCCCACATTTTTTAAGTGATTTTTTTTTATTCCTTTTGTTGCCCTTGTTGTTTTTTATTGTTGTAGTTATTATTGATGTCATCGTTTTTGGATAAGACAGACAGAAATGGAGAGGAGGGGAAGACAGAGAGGGGGAAGAGAAAGACAGACACCTGCAGACCTGCTTCACTGCTTGTGAAGTGACCCCCCTGCAGGTGGGGAGCCAGGGGCTCAAACCAAGATCCTTAGGCCGGCCGGTCCTTGTGCTTTGCAGCAACTGTGCTTAACCCGCTGTGCTACAGCCCAACTCCCCCAATAATACATTTTAAAAAATATATACTTTCATTATTGATTTTGTTTAGAGGAAGAGAGAAAAACAGAAACAAAGAGTTAGTTTCCTGCAAGAGAGGAGAGGGGTACTCCCGAACACATGGTGCTGGGGGTTGAACCAGGAACCTCAGGCATGCAAGCCCAGTGCTCTACCAACTGACCCACTCTCCTGGCCACACACAAGGCCATCTTCGTTCCTCCTATGCTAGGGAGTTGGGGCGGGGGAGCAGCCTGTCGCAAAGGCTTTGCGGGACACATGGCAGTTTCTCAGCTTCTGGGCCCCTGCCAACTGGCCTCTTGCAGCTCAGCTTTCTCTGATACTGAGGTGCTGGGCCATCCTGTACCCCCACCTCCATGGCTGTTGATAGAGGCCTAGGCTGCAACTGCACCCCTGGTATTGGCCCCCACCCCTAAGAAAGCCAAGAGCTAAGACATTCTGATGCAGACCTGAGCTCTGGGGATGTTTTTCACCCAGGTTGCAGATACCCCACAGGAGAGCTGTGCAGGGGAAGTCCAGTGGCCTGAATTGGCGGCTGGGTGACAAGCAGGCTGGGCTTAGGAGGTGGCGACATCCTGTCCCCACTCTGTGTCTTCTGATAGACCTCATCAAGTGGGAGGGAAATGGTGAGTAGATTCAGAGAGCCACAGCAAACACAACTTCAGCTTACAGTCCCACCCCCCAAAAAAGTAGGTTGCAGGCCCCCACAGTTGGGCACCTGTCCACTTCAGCCTTTCATCCTCTTGGCAGTGTGTGTGTGTGTGTGTGTGTGTGTGTGTGTGTAGACACCTGAGTGGTGTCTACAGCCCTTTCAGTACGGGAAGAATGGGAGACTTCCGCATCCCCTCCCCCTTCCCACCAGCAGCGAGGAGTTGGCTTCCTGGAGGAGTGAGGACTTAGGTGTGAGACCCCATGTTCAACCCCCTGTACCAAATATACCAGAGCAGCACTCTCTTTCTATTATCAATAGAAAGATGGATTTACTTACTAGGAGAGAGAGAGCCAATGTATAACTCTAGCACGTGTGATACTGAGCGCTGAACTCAGGACTTGGTGCTTCTAACTCCAGAGCCCACTTCTCTGAGCCACCTCCCAGGCCACAGATGCATAAGTCAGAAAGAAACAATTGCTATGAATAAAGTATGAATATGTGTGATGCTGCCCAAAACAATCTCAGCAAGTGTGAGACATCACAAGCCTTGAAAGGTGGCCATTCAAGAAATCTAATGCCACCTTAATTCTTAATTTTTTAAAACCACTTATTAAAGATTTATTTGAAAGATAAGAGTGCCGGTCCCTGTTCAGGCGCCAGATGCCGGGCTAGCTTCGTGGGCGGGAGACAGACGACCAGGAACTCATGGCTGAGCTGGGACGCAGTTCAATCTTTATTGATGAGCAGGGATGCAGTGCAATCAATCTAATCTCTATTCATTAGAAAATCCTGTCCTTTATATCTCCTGAGGCGGAAGTGTCAGGAAGAGGAAGTACGTAGGATAGGGGGTGGGGAGAAGGAAAAAGCACGCAAACCAATGGGGATTAAATCAACGCGGGTCTCGAACAAAACAATGATTATGTAAATAGACCACAGCATTAAGCAATGCAAGCGAACCTAACGTGATGATCAAAACAGAAGAGGTCTTAGAAGCAGAATTAGAAGCAGACAAACATAAGAAGATAGAGAATGAGCCAGACATCACTCTAGTACATGTGCTGCCAGGGACTGAACATGGGACCTCAAGCTTGAGAGTCCAATGCTTTACCCACTGTGCTACCTCCTGGGCCACTATTTTTAATTATTTTATTTTGTTTTATTTATTTATTTTGCCTCCAGGGTTATCGCTGGGGCTCGGTGCCTGCACTACGAATCCACTGCTCCTGGAGGCCATTTTTCCCATTTTGTTGCCCTTGCTATTGTTATAGCTGTTGTTGTTGGATAGGACAGAGAGAAATGGAGAAAGGAGGGGAAGACAGAGAAGAGGAGAGAAAGACAGACACCTACAGACCTGCTTCACCACTTGTGAAGTGACCCCCCCCCCTGCAGTTGGGAGGTGGGGGGCTCAAACCAGGATTCTTACCAGTCCTTGCACTTTGACCCATGTGTGCTTAACCCACTACACTACCACCCAGCCCCCTATTTTTAATTTTTTATCAGTGTCAGGGAATGAGCCCAGGGTCCCCTGCATACTCAATGCCACAGGGCCTCCTCCTGCCTTACTTTATATTCTGTATGTTTTGAGACAGAGAGAGCCATCAAAGTACTGCTCCACTGCCCATGGAGTTCCCTTGTTGGTGCCCATGGCGTTCCTTTGCAGTGCCAGGGCTCAAACCCAGGTAAGGTGTGTGCTCCACTCACTGAGCCGACCTGGCCACTAACATTATCTCTGTTTCTCCTGGGGGAAAAACGTCTGCCTTTTCTGTCCAGAAGGCTTCCTAGTGTAGACAAGCAATGTCTCTAGTGCTTGATAAAGCTGACAGATCCTAACATCTTTTCTTTTGATAAGAGAGGGGGAGGGGAGAGAGAGAGGAAGAAGGACAAAGGAAGGAAGGGAGAATATTTTGTTTTGGTTTGTGACTAAAGTGCCACTCAATTATTGGTGGTACCACGGATCAAACCTAGGCATGCAAGTCCTGTACTCCACCACTTCACTGTCTGGCTCTAGAGAGGAGATATTTTGAACAAGGTTGCATCCTGGCCCTCACCCTCCTGCCTCCTCCTGACTGCAAGGCTCCCCCAGGCACCCAGAGCATGTGCATTCCAAGCTGCTGGGCTAGTCTAGGTTGGTTTGTTTACAAATACTTTTTTTTTAATGCGAGAGATACAGGTGAAATGATAAATTGATTAAGACCTCTCTCAGCTCTGGCCTATTGTGGTGCTGAGGATTGAACCTGGGAACTCAGAGCCTCAGTCTTTTATACAACCATTATGCTGTCTCCTCAGCCCTACTACTATTATTATTGTTGTTGTTATTACCGCTACTACTATTATTATTTTCCCAGAGCCCTGCTCAGCTCTGGCTGGCTGTGGTACTAGGGATTGAACCAGGGGCCTCAGAGCCTCAGGCTGGAGAGTCTTTTGCAGAACCACTGTGTTGTCTCCCAGCCCCACCTTTACTTCTAAGTGACTGCTTTCCCCACTTTCAGAAACTGCAGCTCCGAAGGCCTCACCTCCTCTGGGAGGTCTGTATGTAGGGTGCCTTCAGGCCTTGGGCCCTGCTGACTCAACTGGGGATGCAGCAGCCCCAGGCCAGGGCCTCTCCTGCACAGCCCAGAGAAAAAAAACAAAACTCTGCTTCTCTAGGATTCACTCTCTCACAGGGAAGGGGGGGGGGGAGCTATGGAGGTGGGGGTGGAGGGGAGAAGCTTGAGCTCCCTTCTATCAAGTGGAGGCGGCCTGGGCTCTCTGCCCAGCAGGACAGACTGGTGTTCCAGCAAAGTCTGTCCCCAAGTTGCTGCCAGCCTTTCCCTGTTGATTTTGTTGTTGAATTTTGTAGTTATCGATAAGAATAAAGAAAAAGCAAAGGCGTGGTCTGGGAGGTGGCACATTGGACTCTCAAGCATGAGGTCCTGAGTTCAATCCTCAGCAGTACATGTACCAGAGTGATGCCTGGTTCTTCCTCTCTCTCTCCTCCTATCTTTCTCATTAATAAATAGGTAAAATCTTAAAAAAAAAAATTAAAGAAAAAAGGTTGGTGGGGTAGGGGTTGCTTAGACTCGGTCTTTTTTTTTTTTTTTTTAACCTTATTTATTGGATAGAGACAGCCAGAAATCAAGAGGGAAGGGGAGATACAGAAGGAGAGAGACAGAGACACCTACAGCCCTGCTTCACCACTTGTAAAGCTTTCCTGCTGCAGGTGGGGGACGGGGAGGGGGTGCTTTAACCCGGGTCCTTGCGCACTGTAACATGTAAGATATACGCTCAACCAGGTGCACCGCCACCTGGCCCCTGGAGTCGGGCTTTTGCCTCCAAAAGTAACCTTTGGATAAACCCACTTCAGCCTCTTCCTTGGGAAAAGCTGCTTTCATCTCCTCGCACAGGTCCCTGTGCCCCCATCCACCGTCCCCTGCTGTTCCTTTTGCTCGCTGGCTTTGAACCCCCTTCTAAAATTACCTTGAGCTCCTAGAGGACAAGATTAGAACTCTGCTGGGAGGGGCTTCACCACAAGGCTGTGGCGAGGCTTCTGGGATTCAAGCAAGCCAGGCCTCTGGGCTTCATCTCTGCCCCAGCTCAGCCTGGGACTCTCTTTGGAGCAGTCACTGACTATTCTGCCTTTGCTTCAGTCTCCCCGGTTCTTCCTCCAGAAATTCCTTCAGGCCTCATACATAGAATTCTTTTCTAAAATTGAGCCATGTGGTACGGAGACTAGAGACTAGAGTGGTGCCAGGGATCAAACCCAGGGCCTCATGTTTGCAAGTCCTGGACTCTAGGGCTGCCTCTAAGGCCTCTGTGTGTGACAGTATTCTGAAATGTGGTTTAGTTTCAAATACCACCCCCTCCATTGCTTCCTTTCCCTTCACACCCTACGTCCTACTCCTCACCCAGAGAATGCAGGTCCTGCTGATATTTCATGGAAATGTGATTTTTAGAGCAGGTTTAGATTCACAGCAAAACTGAGGGGAAGGGACAGAGATGCCCCACGGACCACCACCCACCCTCTGCTACACACAACACATGCCACCTCTAGGATCATTACACAACCCTGCTGTCTGGGGTTTTTTATAATTGATGAGCCATTTCAACACCATCATCTGATGGTAGCTGGAGGGTTGGGTGGGGCTCTCTTTAATGTGAGAGCTATAGAATTGTAGTTTTGGTGGTAGTGAATCTTACACATACAGGTGTGAGGACCAGGACACAGCTAGGAGGATGGTAGGGCACAAGGTTTACCATATGAGAGGCCCCAGGTTCACACCCCAGCACCATCTCTCACTTTAGGGAAGTTCCATGGATGGTGGAAGAGTCCTGTGAGATCTATAGTGTTCTGCCCCACCCCCATGCTTTCTTTTCCTTTCTTTTTTTTTTTTTTTTAAGATTTATTTACTTTGTGTGTGTGTGTGTGAGAGAGAGAGAGAGAGAGGGAGAGGGAGGGAGAGAACCAGAACATAATTGTGGCACAGAGCATAATTCTGGCATATGTGACACCACGGATCAAACTCAGGAGAAAGTCCAATGTTTTATTCACTGTTCCACCTCTCACACTTCTCTTTGTCTCTTCCTGTAAATAGAAGTAGATGATAGAGATAGACGGATAGATAGATAGATAGGCAGACAAATAGATCTGAAATAAAAAGAATGAAAAAATCAGCCTAGGGGTGTGGTCCGGAAGGTGGTGCAATGGATGAAGTGTTGGACTCTCAAGCATGAGGTCCTGAGTTCAGTCCCCGGCAGCACATGTACCAGAGTGATGTCTGGTTCTTTCTCTCCCCTCATATCCCTCTCATTAAAAAATAAATAGTATTTAAAAGGAAAAAAAAAAAACAGCCTGAGGTGTCCAGGCAGCAGCACACAAGAACCTGGGCTCAAATTCTTGACCTCTCACAAGCAGTGAAGTAGTTCTCTCTCTCTCTTTAAAGTATTTTATTTATTTATTAACTAATGAGAAAGAGGAAGAGAGAAAGAAGCAGATATCACTCTGGTACATGTGCTGCCGGGGATTGAACCCAGGACCTCATGCTTGAGAGTACAATACTTCACCTCCAAGATCTCTCTCTCTCTCCCAATGCGCCCCTCCCAATTTCTCTCTATCCTATCAAGAATAAAGAAGGAAGAAAAGAAAAAAGCCTGGTGACAGTGGAATCTTGCCTTGCAGTACAAAAAAGGGGGGGGGGGTTGATAACATAATTGTTATGCAAAAAGACTCTCATACCTGAGGCTCCAAAGTCCCAGGTTCAGTCCCCCACATCACCATAAGCTAGAGCTGAGCAGTGCTTTGGGAAAGAAAAGGGGGGGGGGAAAAAAAAGAAAGGAAAAAAAAAGCATTCACAACCCTATATGGGTGAAAACATGCTTAAAATTTTTTTTTTTATTTTTTACTATAGGGGGCTGGGTGGTAGAACAGCAGGCTAAGCCCATGTGGCACAAAGCACAAGGACCAGCGTGGGGATCCGGGTTCAAGCCCCAGGCTCCCCACATGCAGGGGATAGCGTCACAAGCATCGAAGCAAGCATCTATCTTTCTCTCCCTCTCTCGATTTCTCCTTCACTCTCAATTTCTTTTTTATAATATTTATTTATTCTCTTTTGTTGCCCTTGTTGTTTTATTGTTGTAGCTATTATTGTTATCAATGTCGTCATTGTTGGATAGGACAGAGAGAAATGGAGAGAGGAGTGGAAGACAGGGATGAGGAGAGAAAGACAGACACCTGAAGACCAGCTTCACCACTTGTAAAGCGACTTCCCTACAGGTGGGGAGCCAAGGGCTCGAACCAGGATCCTCACGCCGGTCCTTGTACTTTGGGCCACCTGCACTTAACCCGCTACACTACCGCCCGACTCCCTCACTCTCAATTTCTTTTTTTTTTTTAATTTTTTTTTAACATTTATTTATTCCTTTTTGTTGCCCTTGTTGTTTTATTGTTGTAGTTATTATTGTTGTTGTTGTTATTGATGTCTTTGTTGTTGGGTAGGTCAGAGAGAAATGGAGAGAGGAGGGGGAGACAGAGAGGAGGACAGAGACCTGCTTCACTGCTTGTGAAGTGACACCCCTGCAGGTGGGGAGCCTGGGTTCGAACCGGGATCCTTGCTCCAGTCCTTGTGCTTTGCGCCACGTGTGCTTAAGCCATTGTGCTACCGCCCGACTCCCTCACTCTCAATTTCTAACAGTCTCTATCAAGTAACAAAATAAAATCAAAATATTTCAAAAAAAATTTACTATCTTTGTTTATTGGATAGAGGCAGAAGAGGGAAGGGGGTGATAGAGAGACACAGAGACACCTGCAACACTGCTTCACCACTCGCAAAGCTTTCCCCCTGCAGGATTTTATTTTATTATTATAAAATTTTATAATACTGAATTAAAAAAATGTATGGAACATAATGCCATTCACACACAAAGAAATATCTTTGGATTTGACTTTTGAAAGAACACACACACACCAATGATCTATGAGGATTTTTTTAACCATTATATGGAGGAAGTGCTGACTCACAAAGTCACAAGGGGACACTCCCATGTCTCCTCACCCACCACCAGATTGTGGCCCTCCCTCACCATAGGGCACTGCCCCCCCACCCCCAAGCCTCTTCCCTTCTCTCCCTTTAGAGCTCCTGGATCTGTAGTTAATTAAAATTAAAATATTACCCACAGTCTCTCCTTTCTTTTTTCCTGAAGTCCCACCTATGAGTGAGATCATCCAGTATTCTTCCTTTTTCTGGCTCATCGCACTCATGAGATTCCTTCAAAATTCCATCCAATATGTGTAGCAAGACTGATTTCCTCTTTTCCTACTGCTGAGTACTTTTCCACTGTGTGTGTGTACATGCCCCTCCCCACCCACCTGCCCCTGGATGCTTGGCTAGTGCATTGTGGCTACAGCGAGCACAAGTGTGCGCAAGTCTCCTCAGGTGGGCCCTTTTCTGTTCTTTGAATGTGGACCAACCATATCATACGCTGGATCTATTTTTAAGATATTTTTTAATTTTTATTTTATTTATTATTAGAGAGAAACTGAGAGTGAAGGGGGAGATAGGGAAGGAGCGAGACAGAGAGACACCTGCAGCCCTGCTTCACCACTCGCAAAAGCTTTCCCCCTGCAGGTCGGGGCCAGGTCCTTGAGCACTGTAATGTGAGCACTTAGCCAGGTGCGGCACCGCTTGGCCCCTATTTTTAAGATTTTGAAAAATATCCAAACCGTTTTTCCACAGGACCTGGCCTAGTTTACAGTTCCACTGAAGGTGTAGAAGGGCTCCTCCTACCTGCCCCCCTCTCCTCGCTTGTCCCCCAGATTCTCAGTTGTTTGAAGTAGTATCTCCTTGTTGTCTTGAATTTCTCTGATCAACAGTGAGTGAGTGTTGTTGCTTTTCTCAAGCGTGTTGGGCATCTGATTATCTTTTTAGGTCCCTAACAAGTCTGTTCAGATCTTCCCAGTTTTTCATGGAGAGTGTCTTTGTGGTCTGTGAAGCTAGTTGAGGCTGTGGACATGTGGTTGATACCAACTAACAGCAGTGTCCCTGGGTCTGTGGCTATCACTGGTTATAAGTTATTTGCTTTTTTTTTTTTTTTTTGATGGTGGTGTTTGTAGTGTGTGTTTTGCGGTATCACTGGGACTTGCTGCCTGCAGGATGAATCCATTGCTCTCGGCAGCCATCCCCCCCCTTTATTTGATAGGACAAAGAAATTCAGAGGAAGGGGGAAGTAGAGAGGGAGAGACACCTGCAGACCTGCTTCACCACTCATGAAGCTTCCCCCTGTAGATAAGATGTGAGTGCTCGAACCTTGGTCCTTCAGCATGGTAATGTGTGTGCTCAAGCAGGTGCTCCACTGCCCAAGCTGTGCATTGTTTTTTAAGCTCAATGTGATAACGCAGCAGCCAGGGACCCCTGGGCTCCTGGAAACTTGAGTTCCGGCACTCAGTTCTGCACCAGGACACCTGGGCTGGGTCCTAAAGCCAGCATCCAGGCACTGACTCTAGGCCCCACCATGAGGACTAGAAATCTGAGGTGTGAACTCTCCACATCTTCTTCAGTGAAAATGTTGGCATTGAACCCTGAGTTCCACTTTTCACGAGGACCCCTAGGGGGAGATGGGGGAGGTGCAGCTCTCACTCAGATCTTCGTCCCCCAGGCCCCGCTAGTCTGGCATGATGGTGAAAGCACCTCAAGAAACTCAGTGTCCCTGGAGTTTAGTGTAAAACTCTGGGGTGGGGTGACTTGGTTGCATCAGTGTGGCCCACAGGGGGAAGGGAGGGGGTGTTCTGATATTTTCCCATGCAAAGACAGTGGAGGCTGTTGCTCTGCTGTCACACCTGCTACTTAACTTAAAAAAGAGTTTCTCTGGGGACTACAGATTTGTTCTGGGGACTGAGGCTGAGGTACCAGAGTTGCTTCCAGAAGAGTCTGTCCCATAAGTCTCAAGACAGAAGCGCCTGATGCGGGGAGAGGAGCAAGGTGGGAGGTGGAGACCAGCCTGTGTGTAGCAGGTGGAGCCAGGTGGCTTTGCAGAGAGGACGTGTACCCTGAGAAGGGCAGTGCGCAGAAGCCTGGCCCACGGGACCCTCCCAAATGCTCGCCAGGAAAGAAGGTGCTAGCAAGGCTTGCACTCAAGGGAGGTGGCAGGGAGAAAAGGTAACCAGGAAAAGGTGGGGCAAGATTCTGGAGAAGTTTCAGGGAGACCTGGAGAACAGCCTCCCAGGGGCTATATAAAAGC
The DNA here is from genome assembly GCF_950295315.1 of Erinaceus europaeus. Taxonomy (NCBI): domain Eukaryota; kingdom Metazoa; phylum Chordata; class Mammalia; order Eulipotyphla; family Erinaceidae; genus Erinaceus; species Erinaceus europaeus. The sequence continues at coordinate 10,329 of NW_026647866.1, forward strand.
ATCACTGCAGCCCCCACTTCAGGGAGAGGTGTGGGTCCACAACACACGGTGAAGGGTGTGAGTAAGTATTTCCAGTCAAGTAAGGCAGCTTCGGTCCATGTGGATCCTGGCAGTCAGGAACAAGAAACTGCTTGCCTGAGACTCCCGGTTCCACCCCACATACCACATGAACTAGAGTGGGGCTCTGGACTCTTTGTCCTGGTAGACAGCAGGGCATGGGACACCATTTGTGAACCCAGAGGAGTAGGGCAGCATCCACGGGCAGGGGTGAAAGCAGACAGCAGATAAAGATTGATTTATTAACAAGAGAGGAAAGAGAGCCACAGCATCTGGGTACCACTCTGGCACATGCTATGCAAACTCAGGACCTCCTGTTTTTAAATTAAAGCTCTGTCCACTCACTGCAAGGACTGGCTTCACAGGCGGTGAAGCAGGTCTGCAGGTGTCTATCTTTCTCTCTCCCTCTCTGTCTTCCCCTCCTCTCTCCATTTCTCTCTGTCCTATCTGACAATGATGACAACAATAATAACTGCAACAACAATAAAAAGACAAGGGCAACAAAAGGGAAAATAAATAAATTTTTTTAAAAGAGGGGGAGGGAGACACCACAGCACTGCTTCATTTCATCCACTCCAACCCAGGGCCTCCACTTGGCAATGTTTTTTTAATTTTTTTATTGGGGGAAATAATGTTTTACATTTGACAGTAAATAAAGTAGTTTGTACATGCATAACATTTCTCAGTTTTCTACATAACAATATAATCCCCACTAGGTCCTCTGTCATCCTTTTTGGACCTATGCTCTCCTCCCCCCCCACCCCAGAGTCTTTTACTTTGGTGCAATACACCAACTCCAGTTCAGGTTCTTCTTGTGTTTTCTCTTCTGATCTTGTTTTTCAACTTCCACTTGGCAATATGTGATCTCTACCCACTGAGCTACCTCCTGGCCCTTAGTAACTACTTAAGAGACCCTAAAGTGACAGAGGAAATGTGCAGTTGTAGTGCACATAACTTGCATGCAGGAAATCCCAGGTTCAGTCCCCAGAACCACCATAAACCAGAGCTGAGTAGTGCTCTGGGGGAGAGAGAAAGAGATGAGCAGCTATCAATGTGCTACTGTTTCTGTCACATGGGCTGATGGCCCTGCAGTGCTGGAGTGTCTCAGCTGGTGACCACCCTCTGTCCTGGGATGGAAGGTTCTGCTGGGCAGGATGCCCACATCCATGGCCCCTCCTGGGCACCCTCTCCAGGAAGCCTTCCAGATCAGTCTCCAAGGAGCTGTCTGCTCTTGGCCCCATTCTCTCACCCTTGGCTTCCCAAAACCCTCATTCCCTGCCAAGTCCCCAGCTGTCCTGTGCCAGATCTGCCATCTGGTCACTGTCCCCCGTCTCTGGAGCACTCCACTGGGTACAGAGAGGAACTGAGCACAGTCTTCCCACACACACCCCACCCCTGTCAGTCATCATGCGACTCCTGGCCACCGCCAACCATATCCTCTCTAAGTCATGTTCACACCTGCAGCACATCAGGGGGGACGGGATATTCACAACACTCCACGTTCTTGACAGCTCATTTGGATGACAGGGTGCTAAGGACCAGGCAGCATATCAGCTGCCATGACCTGGGTCACTGTCTTCATCCTGGGCCACCTTCAAGAGGACGGACCTGTCATGGACCCCACTTTGAGGAAGTCTCAGAGATTAGGCTGTGCGCCCCGAGATTGAGTCAGTCCCCACTGAGGCAGACTGGGCTAGGCATTGGTCCTGGGCAGCTTTTCTAGACACAAAGGCCCCTGCTACTCCTGCGTTCCTTCTTATAATCAGAGCTTTGGGTTGGGGCAGAACTCGGGGCCTCACAAGTGTGGAGTGTGCACCTTGCTCAGTGCTTCACCCTCTTAGTCCTTGCCCTGTGTGTGTGCCCCACATCTCGTGCTTCCCGGCCATGTCTGAGAGCAAAGTTAAGGGTATGAGCCCACAGCCAGGGAAAGGAGGAGCCGAGCAAGCACAAGCCAGTGTAGCTTTTGACGAGAGATGCTGGCAGGCGGGGGTGGGAGGAGGAAGAAGGGAGACACAAAAAGAGGTAAGACAGCTTAATAGTTCTGCAAAAGACTTTTCATGCCTGAGGCTCTGAGGTCTCAGGTTTAATCCCCAACACCACCATCCATCAGAACTCTGGTCTCTTTCTCTGGTCTCTCTCTTAAAAGGAGGAGAATAGAGAGAGGGGCTGGAGAGATAGCTCATCATCAAGTAGGACTTGGACCTGGCCATGCAGAGTCCAGGTTCAAACCCCTACACCATGTGGGAGGTGCCATGGCACCAGGACGAAGCTCTGCAAGGTCTATTTCTGCCTTAAGGAAAAAGCAGCCAGGAGTTGTAAGATCCTGCATGTGCGCTGCTACAACTTTAAAAAGAGAAAGAACAAAGGTGACAGTTCTCTGTTCTTTGCCCTCCAGCTTCCTAGTGGCTTCAGAATTGAAGAATGCTGACGTGACTCTCCCCCCCACACAGGCACCCTTTCCATTTCCGCTCCTTGCTCTGTGCTATTTTAATGCCACCTATTCTTAGCACCAAAGCGCAGGCTGCACACACAGACAAACCAAGTGACAAGAACTATGCTCAGTCCATCTCTAAATTCTTAGAAAAGTCAGGAGCACTTTGGGGAGCAGGTGGGAGGGGCTGTCACCAGGTTACTCAGGGTGAGTGGGCAGTCTGGATGGGTCACTTCAGGTCGGTCCTCGGCTTTCTGATCTCAGCTTCTGCAAAGCAAGGGGACTAGATAGTGTCCTTCCTGGGGTCCTTTCTAGATATTTCCTTCTGACTTTGTTTCATTTGTTCGTCAATCAGGTCAATTCTGTACTCATGCTCTGAGGTAACACAGGTGAATAAGGCTCAGTCTCTGCTCTCGGGGACCTCGTAGACAAAAGACCTCATGCCCACCTGCTCTTAGGTCACCATCGTGAATGTTTGTAAAGTGTGATGGGAACAGAGTAGAAAACTTTTTTTTTTTTTTTTTTTTTTGCCTCCATGGTTATCACTAGGGTTCAGTGCCTGCACTAGGAATCCACTGCTCTTTTGGCCATTTTTCAAAAAAAAAAAATTTTTTTTTTGATAGGACAGAGAGAAATTGAGGAGAGGGGTAGATATATATATATATATAGAGAGAGAGAGAAAGACAGACACCTGCAGACCTGCTTGTGAAGAGATTACTTCCCCCCCACCCCATGGGGAGCCGGTGGCTTGAACCGAGATCCTTGCTTGGGTCCCTGGAGCTTTGTACTACTTTTCATGCCTGAGGCTCTGAGGTCTTATTTCTGCCCTCCTGCAAGAGCTGTTCCGACATGCCCTTTGCCAGGTATTTCCCCACAACGTGGAGGGCAGGAAGGAAAAGCAGCTTCTTTTTCCCACTGGGTGAAAGGGCAGAGTTTGTGGAAAGC
>NW_026647867.1:0-8794 GCF_950295315.1 Erinaceus europaeus
GAAATCCCAGCTGAGTCATTAGATGCAGGAGGAAGCTTAGGGGGGAGCCTCTGGAGCACAATTAGGGGGGTGACTCTTGCAATTCCCCACAACCAAGCCAGTGCTGTGGGACATAGGGGCGAAGGCCCCATGGAACTGGAGTGCATGGCAAGTGTTTTGGTGTTGGCAGGGCCTGAGACACCAAGGGGGGTGCAGGCCTCCAGGGGGGTCAGAAGAGAGAAGCATGAGAGCTCATGATGGGGGCACCAGCTGAGGGGCACTGCTGCTTCTTTGCAAGGAAAAAAAAGGGCAAGATGAGCATCATTACAGACTCAACAGCAAATCGGGGACGGGGCATAGCAAAGTGGCTCTGCAGAAGACTTCGATGCCTCTAGCTCTGAGGCCCCAGGTTCAAGCTCCAGTACCACCAAAAGCCAGAGCTGAGCAGAGCCCTGTATAAAATAATATAAAGTTTGCAATGGGAATGCAAAACGGGTCTCCTCAGCAGCACTAAAAGGAACTAAGATGATTTTTGAAAGCCAGGAAGGTTAATATGCAAGATCTCAGCCACCTCCCCAGCCCAGTGATTAATTGATTCGTTGGTTGGTTGGTTGGTTGGTTGGTTAATGAACGGGTGGGAGAGAGAGACAGTAAGAGAAAGAAAGAACAGAGAAAGTTCCAGAACATGGAACTAGCAGAAAAAAGAGAGGGACCAAGGGCAGAGGGCTGCTGCAGTTTCAGGAGCAGGAGAACACGAGACTGAAGAGCGAGGCCCAGCCACAGAGCCTGAGCCCTTGCCCAGTGCTGGGCGCCAAGCCGGCTCCCATCCAGAGGCCAGTGGCAGGGCGAGGGACAGTAGTCACGCGAGCGGACAGCACATGGCTCACCTGGATAGCTGCTCTGTCATGTGGATGGCCCAGGCTTAAGCCCGGCCCCCACCACACTGAAGGGAACTTTAGTGATGTGTTCTCTCTCTCTCTCTCTCTCTCTCTCTCTCTCTCTCTCTCCATATATATCCTCCCTCTCTCTTTCCCTTCCTCTCTCCCTCCCTCTCTCTCTACCTCTGTCTGAAAAGGTTAACCCAGAGGAGTGAAACCCCACTGACAACAACAGCAAAGGATATGCAGAGGGCCAGTGAAATAACTTGGATAGTGCAGTGCTTTCTGTATGCACAATCCACGTTGAAATCCAGTCCACACTGCGTTGGAGGAAGTTTTGGTGCAGCGACTCTTTCTCTCTCTCTCTCTATCTCTCTCTATCTCTATCTCTGTATCTCTCTCTCGTGTGCATTCTCTTGTTCTCCCTATCGCTATGAAAGGAAGGAAAGATGGAAGGAAGATAGGAAGGGAGGGAAGGAAGGAAGGAAGGAAAGAAGGAAGGGAAAAGGGAGGGAGAGAGGGAGGGAGGGAGGGGGAGGGAGGGAGGGAGGGAAGGAGGGAGGAAGAGATATTCAGGGCTGGCTATCCAGTCCTGCCCAAAAGACACCCTAGCTGTCCCTTTGACTCACACTATGCTAGAATCACTGTGCTAGAATCACTGTGCTAGAATCACACGATGCTAGAATCACACTGTGCTAGAATCACACTATGCAAGAATCACACTGTGCTAGAATCACACTGTGCTAGAATCACACCGTGCTAGAGTCACACCGTACTAGAATCACACTATGCTAGAATCACACCGTGCTAGAGTCACACCGTGCTAGAGTCACACCGTGCTAGAGTCACACCGTGCTAGAGTCACACCGTGCTAGAATCACACTATGCTGGAATCACACTATGCTGGAATCACACTATGCTGGAATCACACTATGCTGGAATCACACTATGCTGGAATCACACTGCTAGAATCACACCGTGCTAGAGTCACACCGTGCTAGAGTCACACCTTACTAGAATCACACTATGCTAGAATCACACCGTGCTAGAGTCACACCGTGCTAGAGTCACACCGTGCTAGAGTCACACCGTGCTAGAATCACACTATGCTGGAATCACACTATGCTGGAATCACACCGTGCTAGAATCACACTGTGCTAGAATCACACACACTATGCTAGAATCACACACACTATGCTAGAATCACACTATGCTAGAATCACACCTGCTAGAATCACACACACTATGCTAGAATCACACACACTATGCTAGAATCACACCGTGCTAAAATCACACCATGCTAGAATCAAACACACTATGCTAGAATCACACTATGCTAGAGAATGGGGCTACACAGGCCCTCGGGGGATATTTTGCATCAAGTCTGAGAATCTAGCAGAGCTCTGGGCTATAGGCATAGCAGTTTTTCTATTCATTTATTTATTTAAAAAATGTGAGCTACGTGCTGTCCACTCGTGTGACTACTGTCCCTCGCCCTGTCACTGGCCTCTGGACGGGAGCCAGCTTGGCACCCAGCACAGGGCTCAGGCTCTGTGGCTGGGCCTCGCTCTTTAGCCTTGTGGTCTCCTGCTCCTGAAACTGCAGCAGCCCTCTGCCCTTGGTCCCTCACTTTTCTTTATTTGCTGGTATCTTTCTATATATATATATATATACATATTTAGTGATGGTTGTCATGTAGGCACTGAGCCCCAAGGCTATCACTGGGGCTCAGCACCTACATGACAACCATCACTAAATAAATCTGTGTGTGTATATGTGGGGGGGGGGAAGGAGGAAAGATACCAGCAACACTGCTCCACCACTCGTGAAGCTTTCCCCCTGCAGGTGGGGACCAGGGGCTCAAACCCAGGTCCTCACTGCATGCTTTACCAGCTGAGCTATCCCGTGGTCCCTGGCACCATACCATTTTCAAGTCCCCCACCCCCTTCCTGAAGCTGTAGGCTCAGTCAAAGTCAGCGGATGAGTGCCCAGCCTCTGAATCTGTAGCCTCCAGCCTGGCCCTCATGGGGACTGAAACAGAGGGAAGGGGCCCCTTCCAGCCCTGCACACCCTGGCTGGGTTCCTGGTAGAAGCCAGCTGAAGCTGTAACCACATGTTTGTCTCCCACACATCTGTCTGCCAGGCTTTGAGCTCCCCGGGGCAGGCTGGTCCAGGCCGGCCTGGCTTCTGCGCCAACACAGGCCGGGCCCCTGGCACCCACGGTGTCTGGTGACGTCTGGCTGGTTATCCGCCCACCATACCTTCCACGGGGAAGGCACCTCTCCTTCCCACAGGCCTCCCTTCCAAAATAGATCCAGGCACTTCTCAGCACGTCGTGTCCTCCCTCCCAGCTTTATTTGCTTAGCTAAATTAATTCTATTTTAATATTTCCATTAGTCATTTAATTCATTCTAAAACCTGGCACTGGAAAGTAATAATAATAAAAAAAAAACCTCTCAAATATTGACAGACAGGAAAGTAAATGTCGCCCAGCGACAACCATCTGTTTTCCTGTGAATTCCTCAAGATGGAGAGGGAGCTGCTCTCATTTATTTATGGGCCTGTCTGGGCCTGTGGAGTCTACTCTCAGACTGAGTAGCCACTTAGCCAAGGCAGCTGGACCCACTCAGAGGGCTGACGGGGAAAGGAGGAGTGAGGAAAGAAAAGATCTCTACTGCAAAGAGAAACTGCTGCCAGACAAAGGTTTGGTTGGCTCCCTGTGAGAGACGATAGAGGACAGGCCTGGGAGGTGAGAGGACGTGTGTCTCAAACCAGCAGAGGCTCTTGTAGAGTCCAGAAAGGATTCAGGGACAGACACCACAAGTGTGCATCCGAGGAGGTGATACAGTGGATAGAGTGTTGGACTTTCAAGCATGACAACGTCCTGAGTTCAATGCCCAGCATCACATATGCTAGCATGATAATCTGGCTCTCTCTCTCTTTAGTTTATAAATAAATAAATCTTTTTTTTAAAAAAGTAGGGGCTGAGGAGATACTATAATGGTTATGCAAAAAGACTTTGAAGCCTGAGGCTCTGAAATCCCAGGTCCAATCCCCAACATACCATAAGCCAGAGCTGAGTAGTGCTCTGGAAAAAATAAAATGAAATAAATATTTTTTTTAAAAGATACCATAACGGGGAGTCGGATGGTAATGCAGTGGATTAAGCACACGTGGCGCAATACGCAAGGACCGGCGTGAGGATCCCAGTTCGAGCCCCCGGCTCCCCACCTGCAGGGGAGTCACTTCACAGGCGGTGAAGCAGGTCTGCAGGTGTCTGTCTTTCTCTCCCCCTCTCTGTCTTCCCCTCCTCTCTCCATTTCTCTCTGTCCTATACAACAACAATGACAACAATAATAACAACAACAATAAAACAACAAGGGCAACAAAAGGGAAAATAAATAAAATAAATAAATAAAAAGATACCATAACATGGAAGGTTGAATTTATTGGAAGAAGGAAGCAAAAATATACACTCAGAGAAGGGTGTGGGCAGATTCTAGGGTGAACACCATGTTGGTAGCTTCAGGGGATGGCGGGTCAGTTCCACTGAGTTTGCAGGGAATGGACAGGGCTTTCCTGAGAAAAGTGTACTGATGATCATTGATGAGGAAGCTGCTGGTTTCCTGGGAAAGGTGACACTTCTATGGAAGCCAGCGCCATCCCCAGTCTCACTACATTTGCCCCTTTGGAAGAACCCTTATGGTGCCAGGTGCATGATGGGACCCCTCCCAAACTGTATATAAATTTTATTCTAATTTTCTATTTTATTTTATTTACCTCCGGGGTTATTGCTGGGGCTTGGTGTCTACACCACAAATCCACCGCTCTTGGAGACCATTTTTCCCTTTTGTTACTCTTGGTGTTTACTATTGTTGTTGTTGTTATTATTGCTGTAGTCGTTGTTGGATAGAACAGAGAGAAATGGAGAGAGGAAGGGAAGACAGCGATGGGGAGAGAAAGACAGACACCTGCAGACCTGCAGACCCCCACTGCAGGTGGGGAGCCAGGGACTCAAACCGGGATCCTTACACCGGTCCTTGTGCTTTGCGGCATGTGAACTTAACCCACTGCGGTACCTCCCGACCCCCCTAAATTTTATTATAATGACGACATAAGGAGGCTCAGGGTCACGTGGTAAACATTTTAGTTGCCATGTTGGCTCCAGTGGGTGTCTTCCACTTCTTGTTTGGGACTTGAGTCTTTTTTTTTTTTTTTCCTCCTCCAGGGTTATTGCTGGGCTCGGTGCCTGCACCATGAATCCACCGCTCCTGGAGGCCATTTTTTCCCCCTTTTGTTGCCCTTGTTGTAGCTTTGTTGTGGTTATTATTATTGCCCTTGTTGATGCAATTCGTTGTTGGATAGGACAGAGAGAAATGGAGAGAGGAGGGGAAGACAGAGAAGGGGAGAGAAAGACAGACACCTGCAGACCTGCTTCACCGCCTGTGAAGCGACTCCCCTGCAGGTGGGGAGCCGGGGGGCTCGAACCGGGATCCTTACGCCGGTCCCTGCGCTTTGCGCCACCTGCGCTTAACCCACTGTGCTACCGCCTGACCCCTGGACTTGAGTCTTAAGGCAGTGGTCAGTTTTGGGTCCAACAAGTTCTTCCGGTTTTGCATGGACAGAGCCACGGAGAGAGATGTCTTCCCTCCTGACTAACTAGTATGTCCAAAACCTGTGACTTGGGAGGTAGTATAGTGGGTCAAGCATTGAACTCTCAAGCATGAGATCCTGAGTTCAATCTCCAGTGTTGCATGTGCCAGAGTGATGCTCTGGAGTCTCTCTCTCTCTCTCTCTCTCTCTCTCTCTCTCTGATAAATCTAAGGAAAAAATAAGGCCCATTCTCACTGCCCCCACTCCAAGAGCTCTCTGGCATCCCCAGGCACATAACCCACCTCCAGGCCCTAAGAAGGCAATGCTTTTGAGGCTTGCATAGCCTTGGAAGAGAAGGGGGTACCTGCTGCGCAGAAAAACAGGGGCCTCACAGAGTCAGGGCCTCTCCAAAGGACGACCAGTGCTCTCCACTGCACTGCTGTCCACCCCTGAGTCTGTCTTAGCACAGGAAAGAGGAGTGATGAGGGAACAGCACCCCACTAGCCAGGAGCAGTGTGCCCTGAAGGACAGAGCTGGTGCTGGCTGTAGAGGGCGGGTCATCTCTGTGGGTGCTGGGTACGTCCTCCCCCAGCCACTACCACCGTCCCACCTCCCCAGCCAGGCCTAGCCCCCACCCCTCTGTATGTTCAGCGTCTCTGGGACGCAAGATGGTCACTAAGTCTCTCCTGTGGTGGTGAGGGAGGGAGCAGGAGGGAGTGTGGTGTTTAGGGGTTTACAAAGTACACATACTTCCCATTCCTCCCTTCCGTAGCCCAGCCAAGGCAGCCACAAGCATTCCCCCAGCACAAACCCCAGCGGCTCAGGTCCCTACCTCCCCGCTCCACCCACGTACGTGCTTGAACTGACCACAGAAGAAGCAGCCAGAAAAGAGTGGGGACACCATTGTTGGAACACTGGGGGGGGGGGAACACCCCACCCCTCCGGATTTTTCTGGAACTGGGCTAATAATCCCAACAACACTAGACGGGTTGGCAAAGGAGAAAACCCACATTTTTTTAAAGGCTCCTATTAGGAAAAGGCACACAGGGAGTCGGGCAGTAGCGCAGTGGGTTAAGCGCACGTGATGCAAAGCGCAAGGACCCGTGTAAGGATCCTGGTTCGAGCCCCCGGCTCCCCACCTGCAGGGGAGTCGCTTCCCAGGCGGTGAAGCAGGTCTGCAGGTGTCTGTCTTTCTCTCCCCTTCTCTGTCTTCCCCTCCTCTCTCCATTTCTCTCTGTCCTAACCAGCAACAAAGACATCAATAACAACAATAATAACTAAAACAATAAAACGATAAGGGCAACACAAAGAGAAAATGAATAAATAAATATTTTTTTAAAAAATGAAAAGGTACACAGAGGAAGCAGAATGAAATAAAGGTCCCCTGCATTCACCAGGGGTGAGGGGTGACCTACACTTGGGACTTTGCCTTCAGGGAGGAGTGGCGAAGGATTCAGAGGTGACAGAGCAGGGCCAGTGAAATTTCTCACTTGGATAGTGCACTGCTTTGCCATGAATGTGACCCAGGTTCAAGTCCAGCCCCCACTGCATTGGAGGAAGCTTTGGTGGTTAATCTCAGACTCTCTCTCAATCTCTCTCTCTCTCTCTCTCTCTCTCTCCCTCTTTCCCCTCTTCTTCTCTGTCTCTATCAAAAAAAAAAAAAAGCGTAGAGGAGCAGAAAGAAATAAAAAGGAAAGAAAAAAAGTAATAGGGTGGGGAGGCCCATTAAGAAGACAGTTAAAGCTGATCTCATTCAGATAAGAGAAGAATGGCCTATTCCAGAGAATTGAAGGGTCTGTCCTTTCAGTTGATAACAAACTGCATAGCCAAGAAGTGTTTCCTGAACATGACTGTCAGGATGTGTGTCTGCAGCTGCTCCACCCTCCAGGCTGTGAGCCCTGAGCTCCTGCAGGAGACCCCAGTGAGTGGGAGGTCTCACCTTCTGTCTGCCCAGCCAGCAGGCTTTCAGCCCCAAGACCTGCCCGGGGATGCTGGGTGCCTCAGTGTCCCCGGGGCCAGACAGCCATCAAGATGTGTTTATGAGTACTAGTGAGACACATCTCAGGCGGTGAAGCAGGTCTGCAGGTGTCTGTCTTTCTCTCCCCCTCTCTGTCTTCCCCTCCTCTCTCCATTTCTCTCTGTCCTAGCCAACAACGATGACATCAGTAACAATAATAATAACTACAACAATAAAACAACAAGGGCAACAAAAGAGAATAAATAAATAAATAAATACAAAGTGAAATCCTATAGCATATTAAAAAAAAAAAAAAAGGCTAGAAATGGATCTACTCTCTGACCCTGTTATTGCTCTCCTGAGGATGTAGCCTAAGGAACCCAACACACCCATCCAAAATGATCTGTATTCACCTATGTTCATAGCAGCACAATTTTAATAGTGAAAACCTGGAAACAACCCAGGTGCCCAACAACTGATGAGTGGCTGAGAAAGTTTTGTTATATATACACAATGGAATACTACTAAGCTGTTAAAATGGTGACTTCACCTTCTTCACCTCATCTTGGATGGAGATTGAAGGAATCATTTAAGAGAGATTAGTCAGAAAGATAAGGGTGAATGTGGAATGATCTACTCAGCAGGCTCAAATCCGGGACCTCATGCATAACAACTAGATTTGCAAGCTGGTGGGATCAGGTCAGCTCCCACGGTTGCTGAAACTTTGTATTTGTGATCCTGATGAAATATTTTTATTTTTACTTTAGGTTTTTTTTTTCATCTGCCTCCAAAGTGATTGCTGGGGTGCGGTGCCTGCACAATGAATCCACTGTCACAGGGCGGGGAGGGTGCTAAGAGACAGTGCCATGGGGGAGGAAGCCTGCAGGTTAGAAGCTCACCTGACAGAGTGCATGAGGTCCCAGATGGGAGCCCAGCACCACGTGGCAGGGCACCAGGAGCAGCAGCAGCAGGCAGACACTGCCCAGACGGTGAGATGGTGGCTGTGGTAGCCCTCCTCTTTCACTGTCTGCCACTCCCTTCTCTCACCTTTTCTAAAGAGAGAACAAAGAATAGAAAAAGTGTAGCCTGTGGAGCCAGGCAGTGGCGCACCTGGTTAAGTGCACACTCTAAGTGCACAAGGAACTGGGTTCAAGCCCCCGGTCCGCACCTGCAGGAGGAAAGCTTCACAGGTGGTGAAGCAGGGCTGCAGGTCTCTCTCCCCTTTCTACCTCCCCCTCCCTCTCAATTTCTCTTTGTCTTTATCCAGTAATAAATAAATCAATAATTTAAAAATAAAAGAACACTGTGGGCCTGTTTTGTGAAGTGCATGACCCAGGTTCACACCTGACTCCCACCACATTGAAGGAAGCTTTGGCGCTGTAGTCTC
>NW_026647868.1:0-23534 GCF_950295315.1 Erinaceus europaeus
CCTGAGGCTCCCAGACCCCAAGTTCAATCCCCAGCACCACCATAAACCAGAGCTGAGCAGTGGTCTTGTCTACCTCTTTCTGTATCTCTTAAATTAAATTAATTTAATTTAATTTAATTAAAGGGGTTGGCTGGTCAGGTTTAATAGTAAATGAATACGGGGGCTGGGCAGTGGCTCACGGAGTTGAGCACACCTGCGGGGGGGTGGGGAGCTTCAGAAGCAGTGAAGCTAAAGTTAAAATTAAAAAAGGAGAAGTGACTTTGCCTTGTAGGCACTGAACCCTAGCAATAGTACTGGTGGATACATATACAGACACAGACACAGACACAGACACAGACACAGACACAGACACATAATTACCCACCACCACGGAGCACTGCCCCGCTAGGGAAATGCAGAGATAGGCTGGGGGGTATGGATCCACCTGTCAACGCACATGTCCAGTGGAGAAGCTATTCCAGAAGCCAGACCTCCTGTCTTCTGCTCCCCACAGTTCTTCTTCTAGCGTTTGCCCTTCTTCCGTAGCCAGTCAACAGCATCAGGTTGAGCCTGATGTAAAGTTTCGAGACCTCCTTTGAATCTGGAGGGGTGGCAGTCGTTGACTATGTGGGTCTATACTCCCAGAGGGATAAAGAATGGGGAAGCTTCCACTAGCGGGGATGGGGTGTGGCGCTCTTGTGGTGGGAGGCGTATGAATTGTGCCCCTCTTATCCCACAGTCTTGTCTATCAGTACTAAATTACTACTAATAAAAAAGAAGCTGAAAAATAAGAAAACACAAAGCAGAACTTGGACTGGAGTGGGTGTACTGTGCCAAAGTAAAAGCCTCGAGGGTGGTGGGGAGGGTTCAGGTCCTGGGACATGATGGTAGAGGACCTAGCAGGGGCTGAATTGTTATGTGGACAACTGAGAAACGTTACCCATGTACAAACTACTGTATTTTACTGTTGACTGTAAACCATTAAGGCCCCCAATAAAAAAATTAAGACTAAATATTATATAGGGCTGGGGAGACAGAATAATTATCATGCAAAAGACTCATGCCTGAGGTGCTGAATTTGCAGGCTCAGTTCCCAACATCACCATCAGCCAGAGCTGAGCAGGGCTCTGGTCTCTCCCTCTTTCATTAAAAATAAATAAATAGGGGAGTCGGGTGGTAGCGCAGTGGGTGAAGCACACATGGCAAAAAGCGCAAGGATAGGGGTAAGGATCCTGGTTCAAGCCCCCGGCTCCCCACCTGTGAGGGGGGGGGGTTCACTTCACAAGCGGTGAAGCAGGTCTGCAGGTGTCTTTCTCTCCCCCTCTCTGTCTTCCCCTCCTCTCTCCATTTCTCTCTGTCCTATCCAACAATGACATTATCAAAAACTACAAAAAAAAAAGGGCAACAAAAGGGAATAAATAAAATAAATATTTAAAAACCAACAAATAAATAAATAAAACAGGGCAGGGATAGATAGCATAATGATTATGCAAACAGACTCTCATGCCTGAGGCTCCAAAGTCCCAGGTTCAATCCCTGCACCACCATAAACCAGTGTTGACTGGTGCTCTAGTAAAAATAAACAAACATTGTATTGTTAAATGGGAAACTGGGGAATGTTATGCATGTACAAACTATTGTATTTACTGTTGAATGTAAAACATTAATTCCCCAATAAAGAAATAAATTTTTAAAAAATAAAACAAACAAACAAATAAATAATTACCTCTTTCTTTCTTGCCGCCAGGGTCATAGCTAGAACTCACTTCCTGTATGATGAATGCACTATTTCCAATGTCCTTTCCTCCTCTCTCTCTCTCTGTCTCCCTCTCTTTCTCTCTCTTTCATTTGGCAGGACGGAGAAACTGAGTCAGAAAAAGAGACACCTGCAGACCAGCTTCCACTGTTGTGAAGATTCTCCCTACAGGTGGGGACCAGGAGCTTGAGTCTGGGTCCTTGCACATGGTAATGTGTGTATTCTCAGCCAGGTGCGCCACCACCCAGCACCCCAATATCACTGCTAGAGGACAGTAGGAGACTGCTCTGGGGTATAGTTCATGTCTGAATCAATGAAATAGATAAACTTGACTACAGAAAACAAAACAGCCATGTTTAGCCCCTTGCACTACCATAAGTAAGAGCTGAGCAGTGCTCTGGCAAAAATAAACAAAACAAAATAAAAAAGGGGGGCAGGTGGTAGTACACATGTTATAATGTACAAGGACCTAGGTTTAAGCCCCTGGTCCCCACCTGCAGGGGGGAAAACTTCACAAGTGGTGAAGCAGGGCTGCAGGAATCTGTCTCTCTCCCTCTCTATCTCCCTTTTCTCTCAATATTTGGCTGTCTCTACCAAATAAATAAAGATAATTAAGAAATACATATATATATATATTAAAGAATTTATTTATTCATGAGAAAGACAGGAGAAGAAAAAGGACCAGACATCACTCTGGTGCTGCTGGGGATCGACTCAGGACCTCATGGTTGAGAATCCAATGCCCTATCCACTGCGCCACCTCCCAGACCACAAGAAACATATTTTTTAAATGAGTGGTCTATTTATTTAGACATAGACAAACATCCGCCACATGTTCAATAAGAATGAAAAATCACACGTATCCGTAAACTACTGCAAAATATATACCTGAAAGCAGAAGTACACTATAGTTTGCGGTGAGTACCCCCCTAACACTTCCTCTCCACTATTCCAAGCTTTGGGTCCATGATTGCTCAACAATTTGTTTGGCTTCGTATGTTAACTTTCTTTTTTTTTTTTAATTTACTTTATTTTATTCATTTCCTTTTATTGCCCTTGTTGTTTTATTGTTGTAGTTATTATTGTTGTTTTCGTCGTTGTTGGATAGGACAGAGAGAAATGGAGAGAGGAGGGGAAGACAGAGAGGAGGAGAGAAACATAGACACCTGCAGACCTGCTTCACCGCCTGTGAAGCGACTCCCCTGCAGGTGGGGAGCCGGGGTTCGAACCGGGATCCTTATGCCGGTCCTTGTGCTTTGCGCCACCTGCGCTTAACCCACTGCACTACAGCCCGACTCCCCCAATATGTTAACTTTCTTTTCAGCCACCAGGTTCCAGATGCCATCAGGATGCCGGCCAGGTTTCCCTGGACTGAAGACCCCACCAATGTGTCCTGGAGCTCAGCTTCCCCAGTGACCCACCCTACTAGGGAAAGAGAGAGGCAGGCTGGGAGTATGGACCGACCAGTCAACGCCCATGTTCAGCGGGGAAGCAATTACAGAAGCCAGACCTTCCACCTTCTGCAACCCACAATGACCCTGGGTCCATGCTCCCAGAGGGATAGAGAATGGGAAAGCTACTGGGGAGGGGGTGGGTTATGGAGATTGGGTGGCGGGAATTGTGTGGAGTTGTACCCCTCCTACCCTGTGGTTTTATTAATTTATCCTTTCTTAAATAAAAAAATGAAAAATCAAGATAGGGTTTGGAAAATTATTTACAAAACATATTTTTAAAAGACCTCCTGTCAGGGGCCGGGTGGTGGTTGAGCACACTTTGTTACAATTTGCAGGGACCCAGGTTTGAGTCCCTGCTCCCCACCTGAAGGGGGAAAGCTTTGCAAGTGGTGAAGCAGAACTGCAGATGTCTCTCTGTCCTTCTCCCTCTCTACCTCCCCCTTCCCACTTGATTTCTGACTGTCTCTATCCAATAAATAAATAACAATAATAAAAAATTTTTTTAAAGACCTCATCTCCCCCACCCCACAGAAATTGTTATTAGATAGCAAATGAGGAGAGTGAAATATATGGCAGGGGATAACACTACCACACGAGAGAAAGAAATATTGAACTGCCATTCAGTCTCTGGAAAAAAAATCCACACACTCTAGCTAAGAAAATGCAAAGGAAAAACACCAATAACAGGGTGGGGGTGATAATAACTATGTAAAATGACTTTCCTGCCCCCAGGCTCTGAGGTCCCAGGGTCAGTAAACCCCATGCCCCTACCCCCACCCTCACTACCACAAGGCAGAGCTGAGCAGTGCTCTGGTTTAAAAAAATAATCATTGGGAGTCGGGTGGTAGTGCAGCGGGTTAAGCACATGTGGTACAAAGCACAAGGACCCGCATAAGGAACCAGGTTCGAGCCCCTGGCTCCCCACCTGCAGGTGAGTTGCTTCACAGGCGGTGAAGCAGGTCTGCAGGTGTCTGTCTTTCTCTCCCTCTCTCTGTCTTCCCCTTCTCTCTCCATTTCTCTCTGCCCTATCTAACGACGACGGCATTAATAACAACAGCAATAAAAAAAAAAAAAACAAGAGCAACAAAAGGGAAAATAAATAAATTTTAAAAATAATCATTAAGTAAAAAAAAAAAAAAAGATATTAAGCACTTTTACACAAGCTCCTATACAGCTTCATGAAGGTACCTGACTTTCCACGAGGGCCTGCAGGGTTACCTCTGGCCCCCTCGCCATTGCTGGGAGTGTAAAGCGGTCCAATTAGCTAATAAATGTGGCATTTTCTAGTAAAGTTTAACATACGCACTTTTTTTCCCACTGGTTTTATTTTATCAGAGCCCCGCTCAGCTCTGGTTTATGGTGACACGGGAGACAGACCCTGGGGCCTCGGGGCCTCGGGGCCTCTGGCACCAGACTCCTTTGCAGAACCATCTGCAGTCTCCCCTGCGCCCACACAGTTTCTAGATCCAGCAGCTGATTAGGGACATGAATGCCGAGACAGGAAGGAGGATTTTCAGCAGCAGCCATTGGAAATCAAGTCAATCTTCAAGGAAAATCAAAGAAATACTTAGCCCCTCCCCCGCCAAAAAAAAAACCAACAAAAACCAGACAAGTAGCAGTATCATGAAACCTCACAAACGTCTTGTTAAGTGAGAGGTCCAAGAATATCCAGTGTATGGATCCATGTATATAAATAAAATCCAGGGCAGGGCTAGATAGCATCATGGTTCTGCAAACAGACACTTATGCCTGAGGCTCCAAAGCCCCAGGTTCAATCCCCTGCACCACCATAAGCCAGAATTTAGTAGTGCTCTGGTAAATAAATAAATAATAACAATAAATAAATAAAATCTAAAACCACCAAAGGGTGGAAGGGGAGGATTTGGAAGGACCTTGTAAGTAACCTTAGAAATGACTGCAGAAATGACTATTTTTTTATTGTTGTTTCTGTTGTTATTATGCTAGGCAATTACTGTTCAATACTCCATGGTATTGCAAACCTCATCCCCTCCCCTCCCCTTGCTTTTCCTGTTTTTTTCCACAAATAAACCTTAACGAAGAAATGCTTGGTTGCATGTCAAAGGAGCAAGGCTGCCATCTAGTGGCCATCAGACACTTGACACACGCAGCCTCCATTGCAAATGAGAAAGCGGTGTTTTTTGTTGTTTGTTTTTGATTGATTTTGTTTCCAGAGCTAAACTCTGGCTTCTGGTAGTGCTGGGGAATTGAATCTGAGACCTTTTGCGGCTCAACCTGAAAGTCTGCAGAACTACTGTGCTATCTCCCCATAGATTCGTTCACAAGCGGGTCGATGTGGTGTTTGTAGTTTGGCTTACCCTCCATGACACGAGGGTGCAAGATGTCTACTGTGTCCCGGCAATGAGTGCCTCCAGGGGTGCTCAGCCTGGCAGGGACTCACGGGATGGGAGCAGGCTGGGGTGACATCTCTGGAGGGGAGCCCTCTGCTGAAGGAAGAAACCAACCAGCCAGTCGTGCAGCCCTGCAGCCCTGCAGCCCTGGACTGAGCACGTCCCTGGGGACCCTGGACCTATAGGGGGCATCTCCTTGTGCTCTAGAGCTTGGCCATGAACCTCTCAACAACTTCATAGCCCCACCTCCCTCCTATCAGCTGTGCTCAGGCTCTGGAGCAGCCAGGGAGCAGGGACCCCTGCAATTCTCACTCTGCAGAACCCTGCAGACCTCAGGTGAGGCCCTGCAGGGGTCTCTTTGCTGGGCTACTCCGGGGAGGGGTCCACACAGCACGACCCAGGATGAAGGGACAGAGGGAGCCCATCCAGCTTCAAGCCCCTGAGTCTTAGAACCTTGCACTAGAACCTCCCAAGGAAAAAAAAAAGTATAAGTGTGTGTGTGTTTCTCATGAAAATATTTTTAAATTTATTTTTAACATTTAATATAGATTAGGAAATCAGAAATATAAGTATTTTCAAATGTCACTTCATGCTGATGTTATTAAACTGTTTATATTTTAAAACTTAAAGTTGAATATTTATTCTTATGATCTATGCAATAACAATCATCACTGAAAAAATATCTATTAGCTGCCAAGAAGACAATAACATGATGTACAGAATCTTCTATTTTTTGGAGGATCCCCCAACTCTTCATCTGTACTATTCCAACCCTTAGGTCCATGATTGTTCAACAATTTGTTTGGCTTTGTATGTTAACTCTCTTTTCAGCCACCAGGTTCTGGATGCTAGCATGATGCTGACCAGACTTCCCCAGACAGACAAACCCACCAGTGTGCCCTGCAGCTCCGCTTCCCCAGAGCCCCACCCCACTAGGGAAAGAGAGAGGCAGGCTGGGAGTATGGATCCACCTATCAACACCCACGTACAGCAAAGAAGCAAATGCAGAAGCCAGACCTTCCACCTTCTGCATCCCACAATGACCTTGGATCCATACTCCCAGAGGGATAAAGAATAGGAAAGCTGTCAGAGGAGGGGATGGGATATGGAGTTCTGGTGGTGGGAATTGTGCGAAGTTATCCCTCTTATCCTATGGTTTTGTTAATGTTTCCTTTTTATAAATAAAAAAAATTTTTAAAAGAATTCTTCTATTTTTAATTTTAATGAGATACAAAAGAGAGGCCAGAGCACTACTCAGGTCTGGCTTGTGGTGCGGAGGCTTGAACCAGCAGCTCGTATCCTCAGGTGTGAGAGCATTATTCAGAACCACCATGTCGTCTGCCCAGACCACCTTCTTGGTTTAAGGATTCTTATCCTTCTTGTTCTTCCTTCTGTGATGAAGATCCCCCCCCCCCCGTGTTCCCACAAAACTGCAGGCACCTCCCAGATGGAGAAGAGTCTTGCCAGCAGGGCCTTTGGAGGGACTGAGAAATCATCATCTTCCTCAAGGTTTTTGTTTGCCCTCTTTCCCTTAAAAATAAATAAACAGGAAGTAGGTGAGGATGGTGTCTGGGTCTAAGTAGAAACTGCTTCATTAGGTACTTTGAGGTGTTTGTTTTGGTCTCCTATTTCACATCCCTCAATCACTCCAAAGCTCACTGTGTCAGACAAAGGACTTAAAAAAGCCGAATAAGGGCAAGAGACTGGCATACTTTAATGGTGACTCTCTAGTCACTACCAGGCCACCCTATCACCTGGGGCGCTAGTCAGGGAGTCCTGGGATTCTCACACAGACATGATGGGCTCAGACCTCTAACAGATCCCTCTTTCTACTGTCACTGGTCATCTCCATCAGGAACAACACAATGGACGCCTCTGTGGGCCCCTATAGGACCTGGCCCTCAATGTGGATCAACAATGGTAGGGAACGTTCCATACTCCGAAGGGGGGTTGGATAACACACTCTACCCACCACCTGAGGAAGATGGGTCCTTGGCGCAGGTGCCCCCATGTGAGCTGCTTGACACGGTACCAGTGTCGCAGGAAGTTCAGCACGGCTGGACTCTCCAGGCCAAACTGAAACCATCCTGCCTTTGCCATGTATAGGGCTTGGGATTCAGCTCTGTGTGGTCTTAATAATATTGACCTGTGGCCAGGCTCAGAGCCTGACTAGTAACAAGAGTAATGACAAACCTGCACTGCACTCTGTAAGGTTGATCACAATGGAGCAAGCAATGTCAGTCATGCAGAATTTTTCAGGAGACTCCAAGAGGAAGAAATGTTTCCCCCTTTATCTACACCACTTCCTTTAGTGTTCCCCCCTAAAATACAGAGAAAGATTGGTGCTTCCCACAGTGGAGGGGCCACCATACACAGCATAATTAATAAATGGAAAGTTATGGTACCTGCCTAGATACAATGGGCCTTTTAACCTACCATCCACCACTATGCTCCCACTTCCTCATGCAGGAATAGCACACGGGAACCTAGGTCACACAGTGAGCATGCACAGAAGATGGATTCCAGCTAGAGTGCTTAACTTTATGGAGAGGCCGGCCAGGTCAGCACCACTTTGGTGCCTTCTCAGTATGGAACAAAACAAAACTCCCTGATCAAACAATGGAACCGATTTTATGAAAAATGTGCTGCTCAATTTGTTTAAGGCCCCCAGAAACATAACAAGCTTGAACTGTCTATGAACCACGGCTTCTGCTGCACAGGAGCAAGAGAATGGCATAAACATACAGGTAGAATATTCATCTTAATCAATAGGACATCTGCCTAGCACACAGGTACAGGAATAACAAAAGACACAGAAACTGGGATGTGATCTCTAGGGAGAAAAGTGCCCCTGGAAAGTGAATGTTCCACAAAGCAGGAGGTGTTCCCTGCCTGTGCTGTTCTTACTTGGTGATTTTTCTTTTAATAATCAAAGTCTTGGTGATTTAAGTATTAGTGACCAAAGCCTTGGTGATTTTTCTATTAATAATCAAAGCCTTGGTGATTTTTGTTTTAATGAGTTAGGCCTTATGAGACTATAAAAATAAAGTTCTGCTTAAGTATGACAGAGACATCTGCTTGAGCTTGATTCAGCATCAACTCACTCATCTCTCATTCTTCCTCATTCTTCACTGACGTCCCTCCTCCTTCAGGATACCCCAATAACCTGCTGGGGCTGGCCCCTGGTCCTGAATGTTCCTAGCTGTATCTATAGAATGTGAGCTCAGACCTACAGGGATGCAGAAGTTACATAGGCTCCTGTGCTGAATATGGGCCCCAGATCAAATCTATGGGGTTTATAGTCAACAATATTTTCCCCACATTTGGGAGCTACTCTCCCCTGATCCAGCTTTCTAGTCCTTTTTCCAACTATGACACCATCTCCCCAGACAATAACCTGGGTCCACCTATATATCAGATTTCAGGTGCAGGCAAAAAATAGTAAAGTCACGGGCCCCTTGGAATATACCTAAAATAGACCTACTAGCTTTTTCCAAAATGGAGACCCTGTGGGACTATGTGAAAGCTTGGTAGAGTTTAGGGGAGCTCTCCCATCCTTGGATGGAGGTCTGGAAAGACACCCCACTTGTTAGCCTCTCTCTTATAGAGATGAGCCAAGAGGGAAAAGTCTCCCAGACTCAGTTTCTCCTTGTTAGTCTCTCAAGCTCACAGAAAGCCTACAAGCGTCTCACATTTAGTTTCCCCTGCTAGCAGCAGGCCAAATGGCTGCCTGCTTTAGGGTTCACTCAAAGTTCACACGTCCATTTCACCTTCTGGTCACAAAGGAGAACACACTCTGTCATACACCTCCCCAACGCCAGACAATGAAAAACCCAAATCCCATTTCCTTGTGCCCTTTGATATCTGTGATTTCCATCAAGCTTTGCTTTTCTTCTTCTCTTCCTCACCTTACTGGTTTAACCCCTCTGCTTCTCTCAAATGCCTTTGGATAATTAACCTGCCTGCATCATGGAGAATAATTGTCTTGACCTTTATGTATCGGATCAATTCTTGTCATACCAGCCCCCTGCCATAGGGGCAAGCTGACCTTTAAGAAACCCGTAATTTCTGACATATGTGAAAAATGTTCTTTGTTTAACTGTCTATATAATCCTGTACCCATCTCCCAATAAATGAGTGTTCGTACCAGAATATTCCCTGAGGTCTCCTTTCTGAGTCACGTGGTCCCTAGAAGCGGCGAGGGAGGGTCGGAGGCTCACCTCCTGGTTGGAGCCACTCCACGTGAGCACCGGCATCCAAATTTTCATCGGCAATATTTTTGCCTTTAGGTTCATGATTAGTCAACAATTTGTTCTGCCTTATATCTTAACTCCTTTCCAGCCACCAGGTTTCAGATGCTACCATGATGCCAACCTGACTTCTCTGAGCAGACGACCTCACCAGTGTGTCTTAAAACTCTATCTCCCCAGAGCCCTGCCCCACTGGGGAAAAAGAGAGGCAGGCTGGGAGTATGGATCAACCTGTCAACACCCATGTTCAGCAGAGAAGCAATTACAGAAGCCAGACCTTCCACCTTCTGAGAGACAAAGAATAGGAAAGCTATCAGGGGAGAGAATTTGATATGGAGCTCTGGGGGTGGGCATTGTGTGGAAATGTACCCCTCTTATCCTGTAGTCTTGTCAATATTTCCATTTTATAAATAAAAATTAAAAAGTAATTAAATAAGGTGGGTGGTGGTGGTGCACTTCCTTGAGTGCTGCACACATTATCGTGCTCAAGGATCCAGGTGTGAGCCCTGGTTCCTCACCTGCGGGGAGGGAGGGAAGCTTCACCAACAGTGAAGCAGGGCTGCAGTTGTCTCTCTCCCTCTCTATCTCCCCCTCCCATCTCATGTCAAATAAAATAGAAAAAAGAAAGAAAAAAAAGTCATCAAGACCAATGGATTTGCAGTGCTGGCACTGAGTCCCTGGTGTCTATCAAAATACGAAAATAAATACGATCTTAGAGTTGACACAGGATTCAAAGTCACTATTTATTGTGTTCATGGACACGGAGTGCCTGAACAGCAAGGACAGCGATACCCAGCTCTCCCTGCCAGGCCACTCAGCTGCTGTGGCTGTAAAGCGGCGGTTTTCCAACATACACAAGCGTGACCAGACGAACAGGTGCTTCAGAACCTTGCTGGGTTTTGAGACAAGACTAGCACAAGGATCTGAGAAGGATGGTGATACACTGTTTTAATTAACAGACTCCGTGACAGAGACTTAATTTGACAGACAGAAAATATATACTCATCTCAGATGTCTGAGAGACACATACAGACTTGTTCTAGGCCTCAGCAAGGGCCTTCTAAAAGCTTTTGGAAGCAGAAATGGGCCATATTCTCAGCTCATGGTACAGTTAAGTCAAGGAAGCAAGACTATTTTTCCCATAAGCCCCATCACTGAGTGTCAAAGCACTCTTTAGGAATATTCCCTGTATGTTTAGATAGATATAAACAAGAACACAGAGCAGAAAACTTGAAGACGTGACCAACGCCACAAACAGAAGAATGTGTATATCAAGTAAAAAGAGAGAGAGACTATATAAATGAATTTTAAGTGTTTAACCTAAAAAGGTGATACAAAGAATAGAAATAATAAAAACAATGGCAGGGGTGGGTTGGGGTGGGGTAGGGTGGTGCACCTGGTAGAATGTACATGTCACAGTGTGAAAGGACCTGGGTTCAAGGCCCCCAGTCCCCACCTGCAGGGGAAAAGCTTTGCGAGTGGTGGAGCAGTGCTGCAGGTCCCTCTCTCTTTCTCTCTCTCTCTCTCTCTCTCTCTCTCCTCTTCTCTCGGTCTTTCTCCCTCTCTATCATCCTCTTCCTTCTTGATTGCTGGCTGTGTCTATCCAATAAATTAAAAAAAGAAGAAAGATATATATTAAAAGAATAAAACAATAAAAATGATAAACCCAGTCCATATTAATGAAAAAAAGAAATTACAGATTAGGGGAATAATGTTTATAAATAAATACAGGTGCTGGTTCTCTGGAAGAATGACAGGAAACGGTAGAGATGTGATGCATCTCAAACCTGAGTTGAAAAGAAGACAGAAGTAGGGCCAAAGTAAAAGAGAGTGTTTCCTTAATTGTAACATCGTGCGACATAATTAAGCTGACCATCTCAACAGCTCTGTGGAGTGAAGAACATCCTCGATTGCTTCAGGCATCAAAATTAAGCAAGTAAAAGTATTGAAGGACTGATAATATAAGAAAAGAGGAACTGGGGTTCCAGTGGTAGCGCAGGTGGCGCAAAGCGCAGGGACCGGCATAAGGATCTGGTTCGAGCCCCCGGCTCCCCACCTGCAGGGGAGTCGCTTCCCAGGCGGTGAAGCAGGTCTGCAGGTGTCTGTCTTTCTCTCCCCCTCTCTGTCTTCCCCTCCTCTCTCCATTTCTCTCTGTCCTATCCAACAATGGCATCAACTACAACAACAATAAGAAGAACAACAAGAGCAACAAGGGCAACAGAAATGGAGGAAAAAAATAGCCTCTAGGAGCAGTGGATTCACAGTGCCAGCACTGCGAGTCCCAGCAATAACCCTAGAGGCAAAAAAAAAAAAGGGAGGAACTGAGAAAGATGTCCAAGAATCACTTCCCCTTGGGGGCTGGGCAGTGGCGCACCTGGTTGAGCACACATATCACCAAGCACAAGGACCCGGGTTCAAGCCCCCAGTCACCACCTGCAGGGAGGAAGCTTCACAAGTGGTGAAGCAGGGCTGCAGGTGTGACTCTCTGTCTCAATTTCTCTCCATCTCTATCCAATACATAAATGAATAAATTAAAAAACTATATATTTAAAAATAAAAACTCAATCACTTTCCTCTTGTCCCTCTGGGCCTTATTCCTTGGCTGTTGCATTCTATCAAGATGCCAGGGACAGACACTTTTCCAGCCCACAGAGACTGTTCAAAAGGACACGGACTACTGCTTCTGTGGTGCAAGCTTAGCCACGACACCCAAACCTGGCAAAGACAGCACCAATCCCATGAGTGCACAGCACCCCACAGGCACAGCACTCTGCATTTGGGAAGATGGGCCCACCACAATCTCTTAATTATTATTCTTATTTTGTCTCCAGGGTTATCACCGGGGCTTGGTGCTGGCACTATGAATCCACTGCTCCCAGCGGCCATTTTTTCCCCATTTTATTGGACAGGATAGAGAGAAATGGAGAGGAAGGGGGAGATGGAGAGGGAGAGAGACAGAGACCCTACAGACCTGCTTTGCTGCTTGTGAAGCTTCCTTCTGCAGGTGGGGAGCCAGAGTCCTTGTGCTTAGTACTATGTACACTTAACTGGGTGCACCACTGCCCAGCCCCTTTAATTATTTTTCTTAACTTTATTTATTTATTGAATAGAGACAGAGAAAAGTTGAGAGGGGTGGGGGAGAGGGAGAAAAAGAGAGAGACACCTGCAGCCCTGCTTCTCCACTCCTGAAGCTTCTCCCCTGCAGGTAGGGGAAGGGAGCTTGAAGCAGGGTCCTTGCCCGTGGGCCCCCACACTCCTAAGGCTACAAGGATGGTCTGGAACTAAGGACTCGGCCAGCTGTCTTCCATCCCCTATGGCACTTTCATTTCTTTTCTTCCACCTTCTCAGAAGTCAGGCTCTCTCTTCTAGCTACTGGCTTTCTTGGTACATATAAAATAAGGGATGTCTTTACGATCGCTGGTGTCCTCAGTCTGGTGAAATGTGGTGCTGCAAAGCCTCACGCCGAAAGGTGACGTATGGGATGATAACCAGCTCCGTGGGCGTCTGACAGGTGTCTGACACCAGGTGATACCCTGTCCTGATTCTCAGCCGCTTTCCAGCCACCTCCCCCTGTGACGCACAGGGGGTCTGTGTGAAAGGCCAGCTGCTGGGAGGGGTTACGCCGACAGCATCATGGGCATTCCCGTGAGAACCAGGAACAGGAAAAGCACGCACAGGACCAACACGATGGTCGTCTGCTGTGGAGCTTTTGACCTTTCGACAAAGCCCTGAAACGAAGAAGAAGGTGGGGAGTATGAACATGAAAAAGGAGGCGAAGAGATGGCTCACTCAGCAACTGCTTTGCAGTACACTCAGGCCTGGGTTTGAGCCCCGGACACCACGTGGGGACACTGTGCACAGCATGAAGAGATGGCTCACTCAGCATCTGCTTTGCAGTACACTCGGACCTGGGTTTGAGCCCCGGACACCACGTGGGGACACTGTGCACAGCATGAAGGGTAGCCCCATGAACAGTGACTGAAGCATTGCCTGGTGTCTCTCCTCCACTCCCCTCCTCTCTCTCTTTCTATATATATATATATATGAAGTTATTAGGAAGGAAAAGGCCACCAGAAACAATGGAATTGTGCATGTGGGGGGAAAAAAAAGAATCTTGTATGTATAAAGTCCTTGTGGCAAAAAAAAAAAAAAAGGGAAAAAGAAAGAAAGGAAGAAAGAAAGAAAAGGAAGAGCCAGCACTTTACTTGAATAAATGGCATATTAAGTGGATGCCTGCTGGCTTTTTTTTTATCTTTATTTATTTATTGGATAGGGACAGTCAGAAATTGAGACAGAGAAACACCTGCAGCCCTGCTTCACCACTCGTGAAGCTTTCCCCCTGCAGGCAGGGACCTGGGGCTTGAACCCAGGTCCTTGTGCACTGTAGTGTGTGTGCTAAACCAAGGCTATCCAATGTAAGATCATTTTATTTGTTTATTTGTTTTAATAGACACCAGGGACTCAGTGCCAGCATTACAAATCCATTGGTCTTTGTGACTTATTTTTTCTTTTTCTTTCTATTTTATTTGACAGGACAGAGAGAAACTGAGAGAGAAGGGGGAGGCAGAGAGGGAGAGAGATACCTGCAGCCCTGCTTCACTGTTGGTGAACTTCTCCCCTGCAAATGAGGAGCAAGGGCTCAGACCTGGGTCCTTGAGCCTGAGTGGGTGTGTGGGTCCCAAGAGGGAACAGGAGGCTTCCTGTAAGAGTCAGCCCACCTGGTCCCACTATTGGGTCTGTAAATGAAAGACTGTGCTTGAAAATTCTGTTTGGCTTTATCCATAGTATCTAGCTAAGCACTCACATTACAGTACCCAAGGACGCAAGTTCAAGCCTACAGGGAGAAAGATACACAAGCAGAGAAGCAGGTCTGAAAGTGTCTCTCTGTCTCTTTCCCTATCTCCCCTCTCTCCTCCTAGCTTCTCTCTGTCTCTATCCAAAATACAAAAACAAACTTTTTTAAATCAAAAGCACACAAGCAAAAAAAACTATACGTAGTTAATAGATATTCGACTAGATGGAAGGGTGGATGGGCTCAGAAAAAAAGGAAGAAAGCAAAGAAGGGAAGAAAGAAAGGTAGAAGGAAAAGAGGAAGGGAAGGAGGGAAGGAGGGAGGGAGGGAGGATCGTTGGACCAGCTGGTGGATAAATGGGCAGGTGGGTATCGAGTGATGGGCTGATAAAGGGATGATGAATGGATGATGAGGGGGCAGAAAGTGGGTGAACAGATGAACGGGTGAGTGGGCACGGAGGTGGGTGGGGAGCAGCCACAGCCTTTCTGTGCTGACAGTGTAGGTGGACAGACAGGGGGGCAGGCTGGAGGGACAGACTGCACAGAGGAGCAGGCCGGGCCACGTGTGTATGTGGGGGAACAAGGAAACAGAAGCTGGAGGGATGAACGAGGGGACGGAGGAATGAATAGATAACACAGGGTGACTGTGAGTGAAGCCGCATGGGGACCACCCCACAGACTACGGTGGGCAGGGGGAGTCCTGAGCTGAGGAAGGGAATGGGGCAACCCACCAACAGTGCAGGGGAGGGGGAGAGAGAAGAGGAGACACCCCCCAACTCACCTGAGAGTCCTCTGACTCCTCGTCCTCCTCCACTGAGCTCCACTCCAGGGGGAGCCCGGCCTCTTGAGAAGACAGGTCTGTGGGGGCACAGACAGGAGCCGTGAGTTACCCAGCCGCAGCCAGAGGGCTTCTCCTGCCCCTTTCACCCGGTGTCTTGTCCCTTGTCTGCTAACACACACTTGCACACACTCACACACGCTTGTACACATGCACTCAGACACACACATACATTCACACAGACACACACACACACCGTTCTGGTGGGACAGAGCAAAGAAAGATGTGAATTCTGATCCTATTCCATATATATATATATATTTGCCTCCAGGGTTATTGCTGGGGCTCGGTGCCTGCACCACGAATCCACTGCTCCTGGAGGCTATTTTTTTCCCTTTTTGATGCCCTTGTTTTATCATTGTTGTGGTTATTGTTATTGATGACATTGTTGTTGTTGGATAGGACAGAGAGAAATGGAGGGGGAAAAGGAGGGAGAAAAGGAGGGGAAGACAGACAGAGAGGGGGAGAGAAAGACAGACATCTGCAGACCTGCTTCACCGCCTGTGAAGCGACTCCCCTGCAGGTAGGGAGCCGGGGGCTCAAACCGGGATCCTTCTGCTGGTCCTTGTACTTCGTGCCATGTGCGCTTAGCCCACTGAGCGGGATGCGTTGGATCGACCTTCCCGTGGTGCATCCCGTGAGTCCCCATTCACTGGGGAAACTGACGATCCTTCCTCGCCGACTGAATCCACATGGATCCCAGTCACTTTCAAAGCCAGCGACAAGCAGCTCCTGACAGCTTTCAACCTGACGCTGTTGACTGGCTACGGAAGAAGGGCAAACGCTAGAAGAAGAAGAAGCCCACTGAGCTACCACCCGACCCCCTCTTTTTATATTTTTTGTGTGTGTGTGGCATCAGGGACATATATATGATACCACATTCCCAAACCAACTTTCTCATTCTGAGTACATTCAGACACACACACACACACACACACACACACAGAGACAGCATAGCACCATCCTACCACCCAAGGAGCTCCCCCGTGCCATGTGAGGTGCTACCATGCAGTGCTGGGGCTCAAATGCAGGGCCCTGTGTGTGGTCAGGTAGGTTCTCTCCCAGCTCCTCTGATCTTGGTTCCACCTCCAACTACCCAGAAAACTCAAGGTGGTTCAGCTGTGGTGTTCTGTCACCAAGCCTCTGTTCTTTTACCTGCCTACAGGTCAACTGATACCTTCTCCACAGACCCCCACACCCCCCCCAAAAAAAAACTGAGGGAGCAGAAGAAATAAACCAGAGAATCAAACCACGATGATGAGCAGCCCAGGAGGTGGTGCAGAGGAAAAGTACTGAGCTCTAAAGAGTGAGGTCCCGAGTTCAGTTCCCGGTATCTTATGTACGAGTGATGTGATGTGTCTCTCTCACTCCCATAAAAAATAATAATAATGAGGGGGGGTCAGGCATTAGCACAGTGGGTTAAGCGCACATGGTGCAAAGTGCAAGCACCGGCATAAGGATCCCGGTTCGAGCCCTCGGCTCCCCACCTGCCAGGGAGTCGCTTCACAGGCAGTAAAGCAGGTCTACAGGTGTCTGTCTCTCTCTCCCCCTCTCTGTCTTCCCCTCCTCTCTCCATTTCTCTCTGTCCTATCCAACAACAATGACATCATCAACAACAATAATAACTACAATGACAATAAAACAAGGGCAACAAAAAGGAAAATAATAATAATAAAAAAAGACCCTCAACTTCCTTCTTACTCCTGAGTGGAACAGAATGATGGAGGGGAACCAGGTATCGGGCAGAAGATAGTATTCCCACACTTCCTGCCTTCAGCTGGTGAGGGGGCCCAAACCTCCTCCCAGGCCCACTCACCCCCCTGGAGGAAGGCAGCCCCCTCCCCCAGGCTCCACCGTGCTCCCCCACATCCTGGGGAGAGCCCTGACTCCCACCACTTCAGCCAGGCCCCCTGCTGCTCAGCCGCACTTTGACCCCCTGCCTTCACCCAGAAGTGGACAAGGGTCCACCACTGGGCCGTAGCTGCCTTGCCCTGGGGATGTGCTGGGGCCTCTGTCCTGAGCATCCCTGGGTGTTTACAGGCCTCTGCCTGCTAGAGGCGCCCCTCCACCCCCGCTCCCCCCAGGTGCAGAGATCTGAGTACAACAGCCCCAGACTTCACCAAAACACCCCTGGAGATGCAGCTGGGGGGATAAATACCCCTCCCCCCATCACTGCTCGGACACTTTCAGCAGAGTCTTTTATTTGTTTACTTGTTTTGGTTTTTTGTTTGCTTTTAATTAGTTATTTAATATTGACTTATAAAACTGTAAGGTACTAGGGGTGCAATTCTACACCGTTCCCACCACCAGAGCTCTGTGTCCCCATCCCCTCCAGTGGAAACTGCAGTGGTTCTCCCAAGGTCACAGGCGTGGGCTGACCCTATAACCACCTATCTGTATCTGTATGCGGATGTTTATGTATTTTCTCTTTTTTTTTCCTTTTCCCAACGGTCCTGCCTTATTTCCTTTCTAAATCACCCCTACACCTATTACTATTTCTAAGTGTCCTTCCATTTTACCTCCAGAAGAATCATTTTGAAATGCAAGTGAGGGGCTGGGTGGTGGCACACCTGGTTGAGTGCACGGGTTACAGTGAGCAGGAACCCACATTCAAGTTCCCGGTCCCCACCCTCAGGAGAGAAGCTTTGTAAGTGGTGAAGCAGGGCTGCAGATGTCTTTCTGTCTCTTTCTCTCTCTATGCCTTCCTTCTTGATTTCTCATTGTCTCTATCTAATAAAGATAATTAAAAAAAATCTATATACAGAAATGCAAGTAAGATCCTGCCTTAATCCTCTTCAAAGCCTTCCAGTGGTTTTTCAACCAGCACCAAGTGGCTTCTGGTATTCATCAGTTCATTTAGGGTCAGGGAAACAGGTCAGAGCACCAACTTATGTATCTGAGGCCACAAGGGTCCCAGGTTCAATCCCTGGCACCACCATGAGCCAGAGCTGAGCAGGGCCCTCCTTCAGCCTCTCTCCCTACTTACCTCCCAAAATAAAAGCTTAGAAAAAAACAATTATAGGCAAAACGAGGGGGTGGCTCACTGAGTTCAGCACACATAGTACTAAGCACAAGGATCCAGGTTCAAGCCCTCACTTCCCACCTGCAGGGGGTACAATTCACAAGTAGTAAAGCAGGTCTGCAGGTATCTATCTTTCTCTCTCACTCTCTAGCTCCCCGTTTCTCTCAATTTCTCTCTGTCCTATTCAATAAAATGGAAAAATATGGCTGCCAGGAGCAGTGGGTTTGTAGTGTTGGCACCAAGCCCCTGCAATAATCCTAGAGGCAAAAAAGGAGGGGGTGGGGAGGAAGGACGGGAAAAAGAAAGGAAAAGAAAAAGAAATAATTAATTATAGGGTAAGTGTGGAATTGGTAAAATGCAGCCAATAAAATGAATACTGAACAAAAATGAGTCTCCCCCAAGTTACCACAGATCAAGAGACTAATTGTAGAGCAAATAAGGCGTCTCCATGTATGTGTGTGTGTGTGTCTAGATGTGTGTACATGTGTCTCTCTCTGTGAGTGTACATGTGCCTGCATGTCTGTGGTTGTGCATGCCTCTGTGCATATGTGTCTCTGTGCTTATGTGTCTCTGTGCATATGTGTCTATGTCTCTGTGTATGTATGTACGTGCGTGTGTGTCTGTGTCTGATTCTGTGTGTGTTCACATCTGCACAGAGCACAAGCTCCAAACCAGGTCCCTAACCTTGAGAGGAAAGAGCCTCCCCTTCCCTCCCCGTGCCTCCCTCCTCCTCTGCTGTGAGCCATCATGATGAGACTCTGAGCCTGCGTGTCCAGTCCATGCAGAACGCGGCAGTTTCAAACAGGAGCTAGGAATGGAAACCAGGCAGAAGAAAGCCAAACTTCCCGCCCAGTGTGCCAGCCTGCTAGATTCCTGGTGGGTCTGGACACCTCGTCTGTATAAGAATAAACTGCCTTACTCAGATCCTGACTCACACGCTGTGCCTCTACATTTCTGTCCCCTCGGGTGTGACCCTCACCTCTCTCCTCAATGTCACAGGCGGCAGCCCCAGCCTCCATGGCCACCCAGTCCCCGGCGAAGGTGGCCTGCTTGTCCCAGGCCTGGATCTCCCTGGGCAGCAGCGAGTTGGTCCTCTCGGGCTCCAGCAGCCCCAGCGTGGGGTCAGGCCGCAGGCTTTGCATGGTCATGGCGGGGGGCGTCCACGGCGGGGGGTGGGAGGCTCCCCTGCCTGCCCAGCACCAAGCTCAGAACCTGAGGGCACAGACAGACAGACACAAGTCATCACTGGACAGATCTGGCCAGCTGTGTGTGGGCAGCTCCGTGGCCCGGGGAGGGACAGAGACAGCGGGACAGGGGAGGGACAGAGAGACAGGGGAGGGACAGACATGGCGGGACAGAGAGGGACAGAGCCAAGGGAGGGACAGAGAGGGACAGAGCTAGGGGAGGGACAGACACGGTGGGACAGGGGAGGCACAGAGCCAGGGGAGGGACAGACACAGCAGGACAGAGAGGGACAGAGCCAGGGGAGGGACAGACACAGCGGGACAGGTGCGGTCAGTGCTCAGAGACAGAGGCAGGGAGTCAGGGTGGGGGGAGTGTGGCAAGCTCACAGACACACACACATGCACGTGTGTGCACATGCTATCTTGAGGGCTTATTTTACTCTTTAAAATTTTTATATGTGAGGGTCCAATGCTGGAGCACTCAGCTAAGTGCACATATTACTATGCATGAGGACCCAGGTTCAAGCCCCCACTCCCACCTGCAAGGGGGAAGCTTCATGAGAGGTGAAGCAGGGCTGCAAGTGTCTCTATCCATCTGTCTATTCCCCCCAAAATCTCTCTTTGATCTAATAAAAAATAGGAAGGGAGAAAAAAAGGAAAGGGGGCAGGTAGTGACACACCTGGTTAAGCACACACACTACAGTGTGCCAAGACCCAGGTTCAAGCCCCTGGTCCCCGCCTGCGGGGAAAAAAAGCGGGAAAGCTTTTCAAGTGATGAAGCAGAGCTGCAGGTGTCCTCTCTATTACCCCCTTCCCTCTCGATTTCTGGCTGTCTCTGTCCACAGCCAAACTACTCACAGCCACAACAGAAAAGGCCAACTCTGGCTGTCTCTATCCACAGTCAAACTACTCACAGCCATAACAGAAAAGGCCAACAGCCCAGGCATCTGCCAGGAGGTATGCAGGCAAGCTGCATATGAGACAGAAAGAGTTTCACAAGAGGGGGCCAGGTGGTGGCGCACCTGGTTAAGCACACACATTACAGTGCACAAGGATCCAGGTTCAAGCCCCATCCCTCCCCACCTGCAGGGAGGAATCTTCTAAAGCAGAGCTGCAGCCCTCTCTCTCTCTCTCTTTCTTTCCCTCTCTACCTCCCCCTCCTCTCACGATTTCTCTATCCTATCAAATAAGAGAGGGGAAAAAATGGCCACCAGGAGCAGTGAATTTGTAGTGTTGGTAACATGTCCCAGTGATAACC
Source organism: Erinaceus europaeus (assembly GCF_950295315.1). Classification (NCBI taxonomy): domain Eukaryota; kingdom Metazoa; phylum Chordata; class Mammalia; order Eulipotyphla; family Erinaceidae; genus Erinaceus; species Erinaceus europaeus. Next base: position 20,902 of record NW_026647868.1, read on the forward strand.
CTGGTAGCAATTAAAAAAAAAATTTTTTTTTTAAAGAAGAGTTGGGGAGTTGGGCGGTAGCGCAGCGGGTTAAGCGCAGGTGGCGCCAAGTGCAAGGACTGGAATAAGGATCCCAGTTCAAGCCCCTGGCTCCCCACCTGCAGGGGAGTTGCTTCACAGGCAGTAAAGCAGGTCTGCAGGTGTCTTTCTCTCCCCCTCTCTGTCTTCTTCCCTTCCTCTCTCCATTTCTCTGTCCTATCCAACAACAATTACATCAATAATAATAATAATAATAACTACAATAAAACAAGGGCAACAAAAGGGAATAAATAAATAAATATTTAAAAAATTTTTAAAAAGAAAGAAAAAGAAACGAGTCTCACAAGAAAGGTGGCTGGGGGATAGTTCAGCCAGCAGAGCACATATTTTACAATGCCAAGGGCCCAGGGTTCAAGCCCCTGACACCACAGGGAGCCCATGCACTGAGGGAACTTTGTGGATGGTGAAGCAGCAATGTGGTCTCTCTCTTTCTCTGAAAATTAAAAGAAAAAGTCTACAGCGATCACTGGAATCATATAGGTGTGAAGCCCCCGTGGGAGAAGAAATCAGCTTAAAGAGGAGACAGCTGGGAGGCAGTGCACTTGGTAGAGAAGTTACACGGGCACAAGGACCTGTGCCAGGAGGGGGGGGCCGCTAAAGGTGGCTCTGGCGCCCTCTGGAGCTCTGGGCCTCCTGGCAGGGGAAGGAGCAGGAGGTTGGAGGCCAGAGCAGCAAGAAGGATCTGAAGCCAGGGTTCAGGGAAGAAAGAAAGAAAGAAGAAAGAAAGAAAGAAAGAAAGAAAGAAAGAAAGAAAGAAAGAAAGAGAGAGAGAAAGAAAGAAAGGAAGGAAGAGAGGGAGGGAGAAAGAAGGAAAGAAAGATGAGCAAGTAGGGCACCAAAGTAAAAACCCTGTGGTGAGGGGTAGACATGCAGCTTCCTGGGACAGTGGGGGGTGGGAGTGGGTGGGAGGGATGGGTCACAGTCTTTCGGTGGTGGGGATGGTGTTTATGTACACTCCTAGCAAAATGTAGTCATATACATCACTAGTTAATTAATACGAGAGGGGGAAAATTAATTGTATGTCTCGAAGTTTTTCAAAACACAAACTGAATCTTTTCTCAATATATGCAGTATAATTGATATGCGGACTCTCTCAAAAGCCTAGACCAAGTAGATCAGAAGCAACCAATAGCACAGCTATATACAAGATACTGGATACTGTACAGCAAACCCTAACAAAAGGACTTTTCAAAGTTAACCCAATTACCAAATAATGTGATGATAACATTAACTATCGATTGTCTTTTTGAACCCTAAGACAGCAGGAACCTCACATCTCCACTATAGAGCCTCTACTTCCCCCAGTCCTGGAACCCTTGAATAGGGCCCACTTTCCCGTATGCCTCTTCCAATCCATACCAAATAATATTGCATCCGCCGATCACAACCTAACCAACACGATTGCCACCTCAACATGCTTCACTTCAGACTGTGTCCAGAGACTTCACGTGTGGAATGACAACCCTTCAGCTTCATTACTCAGGTGAGACCTTTCCTTTCATAGTATACTCTAATTCCATCTCAGGTGGTTCACTTTCTAACAAAGTCCCAAAACCTAGATATACACCAGTTTCTGTGAGAGAGAGCATATGTTCACACGTATCCGTAAACTACTGCAAAATATATACCTGAAAGCAGAAGTACACTAGAGTTTGCAGTGAGTATCCCCTTTACACTTCCTCTCCACTATTCCAAGCTTTGGATCCATGATTGCTCAACAACTTGTTTGGCTTCGTATGTTAACTCTCTTTTCAGTCACCAGGTTCCAGATGTCATCAGGATGCCGGCCAGGCTTCACTAGACTGAAGACCCCACCAATGTGTCCTGGAGCTCAGCTTCCCCAGAGACATACCCTACTAGGGAAAGAGAGAGGCAGACTGGGAGTATGGACCGACCAGTCAACGCCCATGTTCAGTGGGGAAGCAATTACAGAAGCCAGACCTTCTACCTTCTGCAACCCACAATGACCCTGGGTCCATGCTCCCAGAGGGATAGAGAATGGGAAAGCTATCAGGGGAGGGGGTGGGATATGGAGAATGGGTGGTGGAAATTGTGTGGAATTGTACCCCTCCTACCCTATGGTTTTGTTAATTAATACTTTCTTAAATATAAAAAAAAGAAAGATGTGCAAGAAGTATATGCCACTGAGATAACATGTTCTATAAATCTTTATTTGCATTTGAGTAATATGAAAATTCATTATCATTTATTGGGGCATGTACAGAAAATATTCAGGGCTTATTAGTTGCCAGATAGAGTTCAAGGTACTTTATTTTATACATATTTTAAATTTCTCAATTTACTACTGAGTCTAATCTTACATAGCCTACCTCTATTCCAAAGGAGGGAGAAGTTTCCCAAAGGGAAAAATGGGTTTCTCTGCCAGGAAAAGAAAGGAATGCAGAAACAAGAATTATCTACCTACTGGGGGCTGGGTGGTGGTGCCCCTGGCTAAGTGCACACATTACGGTGCACAGGGACCCAGGTTCAAGCCCCTGGTCCCCACCTGCAGGGGGAAAGCTTCATGAGTGGTGAAGCAGGGCTGAAGGTGTCTC